>NC_044991.1:89532466-89633880 GCF_008728515.1 Papio anubis | reverse complement strand
GTCTGTGGGGCAGCCCTTCTCGGGGGCGGTGTGCAGTGTCTGTGGGGCGGTGTGCAGTGTCTGTGGGGCGGTGTGCAGTGTCTGTGGGGCAGCCCTTCTCGGGTGCGGTGTGCAGTGTCTGTGGGGCGGTGTGCAGTGTCTGTGGGGCAGCCCTTGTCGGGGGCGGTTTGCTTCCCCTGCCCACGATCAGATCCAAGGAGCGGGGCCAGCGGCTCCCTGCACTCCTCGTAGGTTGAGCAGCTGCTGGCAAAGGCCAACAGAGGGGCAGACGCCTGGGGTCCCGACCATGATCAGGAAGGGCAGCTCTGGGCCAAGGCTGCTCACAGGCCGGGAGGTGGGGAGCAGGGCGAGGTCAAGCACCAGAGGAGGGGTCTGGCAGGGGTGACAAGGAAGAGGAGGAGCAGAGACGTGGGGAGCCAGTGCATAGGAGCTTGCAGCCCCTCTCATCTGCTCGAGGGGCTTCCACCTGGGAAGAGCTGAGGCCCAAGGCCCACCGCTCTGTGGGAGCCCCACCTGGCCCTCGGCTGAGCCCATAGGTCAGGGCAAGACTGTGTCCCAGAGGCATGAGCTGCCCCCAACAGACCTGCTCTCCCTGCCACAGAGCCCCAGGAGCTGTCAGGGAGCTGGGCCCTTCCCCCGACCCTCACGTCTCCACCCGCCATGACCTAGCTCCCCAGAGACAACCCTGCTGGGAGCCTCCTGGCTGGGCCACCCCTAGCAGGCCAGCGCAGGGCACTGCCCCTTTCTCAATCCCACCCCACACACCAAGACCTACACCCAGGCGGGGGATGGAATGGGCAGCAGAACCGTGGGTGGCCTAGCCCACTACACTCACTTGAGATCCCTGAGCAGCCTGCGGCCACCTAGCCCCACCTCAGGGTCTGAGTCTCGGTGCATCTGCGAAGTGGGTCTTTACGAGTCCGCTCTCACACTGCTATGAAGAAATATTCGACTGGGTAATTTATAAAGAAAAGAGGTTTGATTGACTCACAGTTTCACCTGGCTGGGAGAGCCCCAGGAAACTTACAATCATGACGGAAGGCACCTCTTCACAGGGTGACAGGAGAAAGAATGAGCACAGAGCAAAAGGGGGAAAAGCCCTTATGAGACTGTCAGATCGCATGAGACTCATTCACTGTCATGAGAGCAGCGTGGGGGAGCCGCCCCCATGATCGAATCACCTCCCACGAGGTCCCTCTGCCAACCAACACATGGGGATTCCATTCAGATTACAACTCAAGACAAGATTTGGGTGGTGACACAGAGCCAGACCGCATCAGAGTCCATACTCGGGGTGGTGAGGGGTCCATGCCACACGCCGGGAGATCTCAGCCCTGCCGGGCACAGGCTTAACTGACGGTGTCATTGCCAAGTACTCACAGCCATCCTCAGAGCCACAGGCTGCCCATGGGCCCAAGGTCCCGCTGCCACACACAGACCACCCTTGACCTCACAGGTGCCCCCATCTCTGCTCACAAACCCTCTGGAGGTGTCAACACAGGGCCAGGTGCAGGGCCAGTCTGCTGGGGTCACCTGGAGCCAAAGAGAAGACCCCGGTCCTGGAGCCTGCTGGGGGGTCCCCACTACAGCCAAGCCGCCTGAGATGCCGCCGTCACAGACCAGCTGCTTGGAGAGCTGGGGCTTCTGGGCTTGCGTGGCATCCACGGCTCCCAATCCATGGCAGTACACGCAGACACACGCTCACCCGCACACACAAACACCCACACTAGCAGTACACGCAGACATGCTCACCCGCACGCACAAACACCCCCACACCAGCGGTACACGCAGACACACGCCACTCCGCGACGCATCTCCCACACCAGCCGTACACGCAGACACACGCCACCGCACGCATGAACACCCCCACACTAGTGGTACACGCAGACACACGCTCAAAGGCACGCACGAACACCCCCACACTAGCGGTACACGCAGACACACGCTCACCCGCACACACTCACATTAGCAGTACACGCAGACACACCCACACGCTCGAACACCCACACTAGCAGTACATGCAGACACACACCTGCACACACATGAACACCCACACTAGCAGTACACGCAGACACACACTCACCCACACACACGAACACCCACATTAGTACACGCAGACACACACTCACCCACACACACATGAACATCCACATTAGTACACCAGCAGTACACGCAGACACACACTCACCCACACACATGAACACCCACACTAGCCGTACACGCAGACACACGCTCACCTGCACACACGTACACCCACACTAGCAGTACACGCACACACTCACCTGCACACACGAACACCCACACTAGCGGTACATGGAGACACTCGCACACATGAACACCCACACTAGCGGTACACGCAGACACACACTCGCACACATGAACACCCACACTAGCGGTACATGCAGACACACACCCGCACGCACGAACACACTAGCAGTACACACAGACACACCCACACACAAGAACACCCACACTAGCAGTACACGCAGACACACACTCGCACACACGAACACCCACACTAGCAGTACACGCACACTCTCACCCACACTAGTGCAGGAGGCAACGCCTGCACACACCCTCACATGTATGGACATACGCGTGGACACATGCTCACAGAGACACCCTCACACCCACACATACACAGTAAGATATGCCTGCACACACCTTCACACGTGCGTGGACACACAGACACGCTGGCTCACCCCCTCACACATATACAGTAAGACACAAATACACCCTCACACTCATACATATACACCCCTGCACACACCCTCACACGCATGGACACACCCTCACATGCACAGACACGCTCACAGACACCCTCACACCTGCACGTATACAGTAAGACACGCCTGCACACACCCTCACATGCACACATGCTCACAGAGACACCCACACATATACAATAAGACACGCCTGCACACACCCTCACACGCATGGACACAGACACGCTGGCTCACACCCTCCCCCGCCCTCCCGCACACCCACGTTGGACGCGGCCTCGGGCTCCCCCTGGTGGTGAAGTGCCGCACACACCGGGCATTTTCTCTGGGGACCGATTGGCAAGGTCAGCCCCGGGCCCACACTCTGGATGATGACCGCCTGGGGGTGGGGCGGTCGATGCGGCTGTGACCCTCCTTGTTCTTGAGCTTCACTTGAGTCTGAGCTCCTAACTCCTCCGGGCTCCGGCCCATCACACACACACAGCCGTTGCAGGAATAAGGTTTCTCCCACAGACGCGCAATCACGATGCTGAGTTATGAATGGAGACGCCTAAGTTTATTTTCCCAAGCACCTTGTGAGTGGAGCTGCTGGGGCTCCGAGCTGGCCATGGTGTCTGGCTGAAGTGGAGAGTGCGCTGCTGTCTTCTACGCTAAGGGGACAACTATCCAGGTTAAGCGTCAGCCCACATCCCGATTTCAGTTCCTGGCCTGGCTCGGTGATGCGGGACGGAGCTGAACACACCATGAGGGGCTCACGGAACGCTCCTTTAGATCCTCGTACCTTTAACTTGGGGTAATCTATTGTGCACGATCAGTTCTTCCTGTTTCTTCTCTGTCTCTGTTTGAACAGGTGCAACCCCAGGAAGACGAGACCTCCTGACGCCAGGCTCTCGGAGGCAGCTGCCGCTCAGTTTCTTTAACGTCCTTAAATAAATCTCTTTCTAAAGGAACCCACCATGGTGGCCACAACAGGCAAAGCAGTGTCGCTCTCGACCTGCACAGCGACCACAGAAATAAACCAGGAACTTCCCACAGAGGCTCGCCCATCCCAGCCTGTGGCTCCTTGGTCCCCAGGACCTGAGCTGGGCTTAGAAAAGCATTAGGGACCCACGGCCCCAAGCAAGCTTCCTGCTTGACAAGGCAGAGGACGGAGAGGACTGGGATGTGCCCCTTGCTCCCACATAGGGGGTCCCTGCCCCATGCCGAGACCAAGGACCCCCCTCGCTCCTGCCCCGCCCTTCCCCAGGGCGGCTCTCAGCTGCTGGAAGACCCCAGCCCACCTTCCTGGCACCTTTGCTGCCATAAAGAGATGCCTTCCCTCCCTGGAAACTCTTGGTGACTGACTGGTAATGACAGTGCAGCCGTCTCTCTCCTTCCCTGTCTCCCCGGCCTTGCTTCCCGGACTGCTCTCCTCTGCCGCCCGCTGCCTGCCAAGCCCACCTCTCTCAGCCTGTCGGGGTCCAGGGAGGGGTCAGCCAAGGCAGGTCCCGGTTGCCCCCACCCTCCAGAAGCTATCCCAATACTGACCCATCGCAACACTCACCCACCCCAACACTGACCCACCCCAACACCCACCCACCCCAACACTGACCCACCCCAACACTGACCCACCCCAACAGCCACTCACCCCAACACCCACCCACCCCAACACCCACCTCACCAACACCCACCCACCCCAACACTGACCCACCCCAACACTGACCCACCCCAACAGCCACTCACCCCAACACCCACCCACCCCAACACCCACCTCACCAACACCCACCCACCCCAACACCCACCCATCGTCAACACAGACCTACCCCAGCACCCACCACCCCAACACCCACACACGCCAACACGGACCCACACCAACACGGACCCACGCCAACACCCACCCACCCCCACATGGACCCACGCCAACACCACCCCCCCCCCCCCCCCCCCCACCCCCACATGGCCCCATGCCAACACCACCCACCCCGACACCCACCCATCGCCAACACCCACCCACCCCAACACCCACCCATTACCAACACCCACCCATGCCAACAACAAGAAATGAGAGTTTCGAGGCCCATCCATGCTCTGTACACGCTCGGGTGCTGGTGGCCCTGGAAGAGGAGATTCAGTCTGTTTGCAACAAGCTGGAGTCACACTGGGTCCGGGGGCCTAAAGCCCTGGTGCTGGCTGGGTCCCGAACGCCCGGCACCTCCTGGAGACCCTCGCAGACCCAGGTCCCAGAGAAGTGCCCCGAAAGGCCACCAGGGGGCGCGCATCGCCTGTCCGCCCTCACCCCGCACCCCCCCAACCCATCCAGGAGGGTCCGGCGCGCCTGCCGGAACCCCACCCCCACCCCGCAACCCCCATCCCTCCCAACCCACCCAGCAGGGTCCGGGCCCGGGAAAGGGGCTCAGGTGGAGGACGCACAGGCCCTGAGCATGGCTGCTCAGACAGCGAGGGCGGACCAGGGTCTCCCTGGGTCTGGCCCTGCGGGGGTGGAAATAGGCCACTCAGTAGAAGCCCCTCAAGCCCGGTCCTCCACTCCCCAGGCAGCCTCCCTGACCCCCTGCACCTCCGCGAGGCCACCATCCAGGGACTGCCTGAGAGCCCAGGTGACAGAGGCAGGCCAGCTCCCAGAAAGCCAGGAAAGCCCTGCGGAGGTGCTGAGGCCACCGGCCCTGCGCTGGACCCCACCTGTGTCCACACACCCGGCGCCCTGTACGGAAATCGCCACTGCTGACCCATGGGACAGGGCCAGGTGGAGACACACGGGTCACCCAGCCCTCCCTACAAGAGGCAGTGGGTGGGAAGAGGAGGGGGCGCAAGGCTCAAAGGGCCAGACTCAGGAGCAGCCGGGAGATGCCAGCAGCCAGGGGCTGGGGCTATTTCTTTCTCCTCTGCGAACTGACCTGAGCTGTGGGCAGCCTCGCCCCCACCTGTGAGAAAACAGCCTGGGGAAGGTAAATGGCCTCTGGGAGCCTTTGGAGTGATCACCTTCCTGGGTGCCAGGTGAGTCCAGTGTGAGTCCAGGGACCGCCAGCTCCATAGGAGCTGCTGGGAGCCTGGGCCGGGGCTGGGAGGAGCAGGGAGGCCACAGGGGCCAGAGCCGAGGGAACCTCTGTCTGTACCCCTCCCTCCAGAAGCCTCCATCTGTCACCCACACGTGCTCAGCAAACATCCCTCTGCGGCAGGCGGTGAGGAAGGTGGACGAGGCCTTGGTGGGCTAGTTCGCTTGGGAAGATGGGAAGGAGCCTTCACCAGACAGACCAGGTGGGGTGAGGGGCCCTCGGGGCCAGGGCAGGCAAGGAGAGCTTCCTGCAGGAGGCAGCAGAAAGAGGCCATGGCTTCCCCGAGGCCTGGGCTCCCACCTACCCACAGCCTCCTGAGGACGGCCTGATCCAACAGGAGGGTGCCAACCTCAGCCATTCCTGGCACTATAGGGGGCTGAGGACATGCTCGCCCGCATCCATCTGTCTGCTCTGAGCGTCCATCAGGGACCCCACATGCCTCCTCCCGATAAAGCCCCCCGTCCACCCCACAGGACATTCAGAGTGGATTCGGCTTTCTGGAAGACTGTGTTGTTGAGCATTAATTATCGGACACTTGGAATAATGTGTTCCGGGAAGTTTCACAGCTATATTTAGTCTGGCGGTTTTTCAAGCCAACTGACATCTCCCCGAGCCTCAAAGGAGAAGAATTGAGTGCCAGGCCCCATCCTGGCGCTCGATCTGCACCCAAGGCCAGCGCCAGCGTCCCGGGGCAGGGCCCTCCTGCTAGAGACCTGGTGTGTCCTCAGTTTTCCTGTCTGTGATGCTCATGTCAACCTGTTCATTCCAACTGCAACCCACCAGCGCCCCCAACATCCTTGCACCCAGGAGGCCGGTATCTGAGGCTCTGCAGACTTCCCAGGGCCTCCGTCAGGGGTGCTATGTGTCCTGTCCCAGGGCCCAGGTCAAGGTCTGACCATTTTAAATCTCCATCTCAACAGCACTCACAGGAGACAGGAGCCCTCAGTAAACTCCTGTCGCAAAAGACCCCTGCCACCTTCTTGTATCTGCAGCCCGGCCCTAAAAATAGGCTTGGGATGGGGGTGGGGACTGTGTGAGGCAGGATTTCACCTTGAGAAGGCACAGTGGGGGAAGACAGGAGCAACCATTTCACGCACCTGGGGAGTGAGCTCGAGGCCTGGGCTCCCACACTTGCACTGACCCTGGCAAACTGACAACCTTAGGTTACCTGCCTTCCCTGAGCCTCAGTTTCCCCTCTTTGGGTCCCCAGCAGAGGTCTCGTGGCCTCACCAACTCTGCCCTGGTCTGATGGGGTTGAGGAGCTTTGGTTTCAGGATGTCCTGGGCTCAGATCCCAAACCCAACACTCTCCGCTGGGCAGGGAGGTGCCTGAGCAAGTGCCGTGGCCTGTCTGTGGCCTCCTAATTCTCATCTGTAAAATGGGTGGCAATAATAATACCGCCTCCGTGGTAGACAGAATAACAGCTCCCCAAGATGTCCACATCCTAATCCTAGGACCTTTCAGTATGTCACCTTAGGTGGCAAAAAGGACTTTGCAGAGATGGTTAAGGACTTTGAGATGGAGAGATGACCCCAAATTATCCAGGGGGGGGCCCTACGTGCGACCACGGGAGTCCTTATAAGAGACAGGCAGAGGGAGATTTGACACAGACAGAGGAAGAAAAGGCCCCATGGAAGACACAGGCAGGGGCTGGAGCGATGCAGCCTCAAGCCCAGGAATGGCCGGAGCCCCAGAGGCTGCAGGAGCAGGAAGACTCCTCTCCCAGGGCCTCCAGAGACAGCAGCTTTGACTTTAGCCCCTTAAGGTTCACTTAGAACTTCTGACCCCCAGAACTGTACCCTGAGGAACTGGTGTGGTTGAGGGCCCCAAGTTTGCAGTGATTTGTCATAGGGGCCTGGTGACTAACACTCCCGGGGCGTCTGGAGGGTTCCACACAGGACCTGCGCAGAGGCACTCGGTCCATGCATGGAGGTTCCTGCCTTCCACCTGCTGAGGCCACCCAGGGCGTCTCATCCACCCTCACCCTGCTGGGTCCAAGCAAGATGCCCCCACCCCCTCCCTGTCCTCTTCGCTGCACAGCGCTGCCGGGACCCTTCCAGAGCTGGGGGCCTCACCACCTACAGCAGCCTGCCCAGAAAGCAGAGCATGACGCCAGCACGGGGTCACCTGGGGTCAAGGTCATGGGCCCCCGAGGCCAGCCCTGCCTGGGAGGCTCCAGGGTCAGTCCTTGGGCTGAGCCTATGCCAGCCTCGCCCCCACGCACCCACGTGGCACAGGCGTTCCTGGCAGCCAGCTCTCCGGTCCCCAACCTTCTCTGGCAGGTTCTGTCTCCCCACCCTCCTGGCTTCGCTTCCAGAGCTCTGGACGCTTCTGATTTCCCTCCCAGGGTCCTGGCATGTGTGCCCAGGGCAGGGATCCCTATCTGATGCCACAGCCACGGGGCACCTGCTGTGTATGGACACAAGAAGGCATTGCCGGGGCCTTGGGGAGGTGGTCTCCAGGGCCCTGGGAGCTGGGTCTCCACTAGGGTTCCAGGGCAGGCAGAGAGACTGCCTGGAGGAGGTGCTGAGCGGGCCGGGCTCAGCTGCAGCAGGTGTGAGGGGGCTTCCCAGGACCCCCTTGGCAAGGGCGCAGGAAACCCCACCAAGAAGGGAACAGGAGGAGCAGCTCCAGGGATCCAGCGGGAGGCAGGGCTGGCTGGGCCTTCAGAAGCTTGGCTGTGCCTAGAGGAAGTGGGGGGCTCTGGGGTTTCCAGCGAGGCTGGCGAGAGCTGTCCCCCATCCCCCTCCGTAGGCCCCAGGGGCTGTGGGGTTTGGGAGTCACATCAGGCCCTGAGAGGCAGCCTCTCCCCAGGAGCCAGAGGCTCCACTGGGCCGGAGCCCCACGCCAGGCTCCCCACAACTGTCCTGCCCAAACAAGAGGGGCTCAGCACCCCCCAGTGTTGCACGGCCCCCATGCTCCAGGCCTCTCTTGCGGCTGCAGCCCCTAGAGGTCTCACGTCTCACCAATTCCTCTGCTGGGGGACTTTGAGGTGGGCCCCGGCTGGGCCTGCTGCACTGGGAGAAAAGAAGCCCCACCCGCAGCTGGCCTGGCCCCGGAAGCCCCCAGCCCTGGAATCCGCAGCTCCCTCCTCCCCGCCGCCTCCATCCCAACCTCAGGCGTGAGTGGCTACTGTGCAGCAGCTGGGCTTGGGCTATGCTGGAGGTGGGGCTGGAGCTCTGGGCCCTCATCACCCGTTCTCAGCACCCACATCACCTTCTGTGGGAGGCCTCCCTGATCACCCCTCGAATGTCAGCCCTGAGGCTCTGCTGTTTCTGCCGTGCCCTCCTCACCATCTGTCCTTGTTTCCGTGCTTATTCTTTTCCCCTCCCATAGGCCCGGGGACAGGGGCTTCCCTGCAGGTCTCTGCCCCGTCCGTCCGCAGCACCCAGCCCACCATGAGGTCCATGCCTGGAGGGGCTCCCCGTCACCACCACAACTGCGGACGCAACCTGCCAGCCCCACCACTGAAGCCCTGGGTCCCGGGGAGCTACAGGGAACCTCAGAAAGCTCAGGCCCCCACCTACAGCAGGAGAGGCTTGGGAGACGGACCGTCTTCTCCATCTGCAGAAATGATAGATAGACTCTAGGGCTGCAGGAGCCCCTGTGTCACGAGAGAAAGAAACTTGGCACTTTGGGGAAGAAAGAACAGAGAGGCTGGAGCAGTGAGGCCATTAGGGTGGAGGCCCGCCCCGCACAGTGGCCACTCTCCCTACAGGCCTCCAGGCCCCTGCTGCTGCTGTGCCTTTTCCAGGAAAACTCCTACTCAGCCTCTGAAGCCCAACACAGAAGCCCATTCCCCTTGGGCAGCTCCTCTAGATGCCCCCCTAGGTCACATTGGGAAAGAATCCCCAACCACACCAAAGGAGGTGCACAGTGGGCACCTGGCAGGGCCAGGGAGAGGCTCCCCTGGGAGCCTGGTGGGGGTGGGGTGGGTGGAGCTGGGAGAGAGGAGAGGGCGCTCTGGGGTGTGGGTGAGGGCTCAGGGGGGCTTCCTGCAAAAGAAGGGCCTGCAAAGAGAAAAGGGGGCATGAGGATGCCTGGCACAGATTAGAGGCTCAATGTTGGCTCCAGGTAGGCAGAGAGGGAGGAGAAAGGGAGGGAGACAGGAGCGTGAGTGCAGGCAGCGGGTCCCCAGGTCATGCCCTTCAGAAGAGCAGACTAGTGTGAGGGTGGGAGTCAGGGGCTCACAGCTGGAGCGGGGAGCAGGCACAGACAGGAGGTCACTTAGCAGCCGCAGGCCCTGAAACCCATCTGGAGGTCCCCCTCACACGTCTTCTCACTGGCTGGGCATCCCCTCCTCCAGAGCTCTCTGGGGCTACTGTCCTAGGCACTGCACCTGCACACAGGGGTTCCTCCCAGCCTCCCTCTGGGATGGGGGTTCACAATCGTGCAGCTCTCCAGACTACGGTGCTCCCCCACCTCAGGACTCAGTTTCCCCAGAGGTGATAAAAAGGTTGGAAGGGGCCAGTTTCTGTGATCGCCCTGTGTCCAGAGCTCCACGTAGCATGGGGAGGAACAGGCAGGGGCGCTGAGCACAGCAGGTGGGAGGGGGACAGGGCCAGTGTGAGGGTGAGGGGCAGTGTATTCATCAGCGTTCTCTAGAGGGACAGAACTCACAGGACAGATGTATATATAAGGGGAGTTTATGAAGGAGTATTAACTCACATGATCACAAGGTCCCATAATAGGCCGTCTGCAGGCTGAGGAGCAAGAAAAGCCAGTCCCAAAGCCGAAGAACTTAGAGTCCAGTGTTCAGGGTAGAAAGCATCCAGCACAGAGAAAGTTGCAGGCTGGGAGGCTAAGCCAGTCTAGCCTTTTCACGTTTTTCTGTCTGCTTTATATCCTAGCAGAGCTGGCAGCTGATTAGATGGTGCCCACCCAGATTGAGGGTGGGTCCGCCTTTCGCAGCCACTGACTCTAATGTGAATCTCCTTTGGCAACATCTCGCAGACACACCCAGGAGCCTCCTTCAGTCCAATCAAGTTGACGCTCAGTATTAACCACCACAGGAGGGGAAGGTCAGGGCAGGTGCCAGGGGCGGGACAAGGGGGCAGGGCGAGGGTGAGGGGCGGGGCAGGGCAAGGGCGAGGAGTAGGGGAGGGAGTGACAGGCGGGCAGGTTGCGCAAACATCACTGCCTCAGGGTCTCTATAGTTAGAGCCCCGCAGTCCAGGGTGACCCTTGAACTACAAGGACCCCAGGGCCAGCGGCCCTATTCCTGGCCCCTGCAGAGCCTGGGGACGGCATCGAGGGATCCCGCCAAGGCTCTGCACAGCAGGGCGGCTCCCATCCCTCCCGCCTGCTTAGTCCCTGGGAGACTCCGCTATCTGGTGGGGAGTGGGCCCCCCAGGGCCCTTCCCTTCTCTGGGAGAACATAGAGGCACCCCGTAAATCATGATCCTGCCCCACAGCATCACTCACCAATCCCCACACAGCCCAGTCGGGAAGGAGCTACTATGAATCCCACTTTACAGATGAGGAAACTGAGGCACGGAGCAGCTCAGCAGTTTGCCTGGTGTCAATAGGGAGGAAGCATCGTTTGAATCAGACACAGTGGCCCCAGGGCCCATGTTCTTGGATCTGTCCCCGCAGCCCCCAGGAGCACGGAGGGCCTTGGGCTGAGCAGAGGTGCCTGCTTCCTCCAGATCACAGCCTGACAAGCTGAGCATCCTGGCCCTGAGCTCTGCAGCCCACTCTGTAAAGCGGGGGACAGATGACCCGTGGACTGTGACACTGTTAGTTCTCCATCTACCCTTGCTCCCCCTCCCTGGGACTCAGTTTCCCCAGCAGTACCAAATGAGTTGGAATGGGTGGGTCTGGAATGGATGGATGGTCCCAGAGTAGCCCAGGCTGCCCCCCTGGGGAGGGAGATCTGCCCAGCGCAGGCTGCAGGGAGGGGAATGACGTTGGGGCAGGGACTCCAGGGAGCATGGCTGGGACACTGAGCCTGTCATCCTGACTTATGGCTGGATGAGCAGTGAGTCACTGCCTGTTATAGGCTGTGTCATGCACCACCTCCCTGGGGCGGCCCCTTGCCCTGCTGCCCCAACCCTCAGGACACCCAACTTTCAAGGCTAGCACCCCCACCTACCGTTGGGATGTTGCTAAAGGTTAGGGTAGTGTGTGCTGGGGGACGCCCTCTCCCTGGCCGTCAAGGGCCCAGGCTCAAAGTCCAGAGCTGCCTGCCTGCTGCACCAGGCTTCCGTCTCAGAAGTCCTCGGCTGGCAGGAGGGGCCCGGAGCCCACTGGCCATGCCGGGCCAAGCCCAGGCTCAGGTGCAGAAGGCCCAGGTGAAGCCCGAGGGCCGAGTCACTTCAGGACAGTGAGAGGTGCAGGGCACACTCAAGGTAATAAAGTGCCACAGGCACAGGTGCGTGCCTTCACCTCTCCAGTGGCCAAACATTTTAAACAGAAACATCAGGCGTGGAGGGGGAGGAACCAGGCCTGCCAGTGCACAGCTGAGATGTCCTTCATTTCTGGAAGGGATCTGTTAAATGACATGTCTGTAACTGTCCCCACAAGCCCCCTTCGGGGAACTTGGAAAGGCCACTCACTGCAGCTGTTTACATGGGCTGGGAAAACTGGACATACCTGCGTGTCCATCTCCAGGGACTGGCCAAAGCTCCTCACGCGTCCCATCGCAAAACATCCTGCAGCTGTCAAGGCAGGGAGGGCAGACGCCCAGCCTCCGGGGGCTTGTGGGGAAAGGGTGGTGTGTGGGAGAGGCAAAGGATCATTGCTTTTCTTTTAGAAACTGTATTTTCTAAATGGTTACTGTCAGCGTGCATTACTCTTTCAAAAAGAAAGTCCAAAAGGAAATCCTATGAAGGGCTTTGCTTTTGCAAAGAGAAAAAGGAATTAATTCTTCTTGCCTTAGCACCCACCATCTTCCAGATAAATCCGCAATTCCTTGGGCACCCCCGACCCCCAGGTGTCCTTCCCCATCTTCAGTAACCGCAGTTCCAACCACTCACTCATAGCAGTCACTCTCTATGGGCCTCAAGACCCTTCTTACTACCCCTAACCTGTTCCCTCTGTCCTGAAAACCGTTTCTTCTCATTTCACTCAGCAAACTCCTACTCATACCTCAAAGCCCTGCCCAAATGCCCTCTCCTCTTTAAGGCCAACAGACACACTTCCATGGTGGATAAGCTCCAGGCTGGGGCAGGCTGACCTGGGGGGCCCTCTAGGTTCTTCCTTATGGAGCCTGAATTCATTGGTCTTCAGCTATAAAACAGGGCATGATGGAGAGTGCTGTCTTCATGAGCTCTAAGTGGTTGACAAGGATGATGATAATGATGACAATGATGCCATCATTGTGAGGACCACAAGCCAGACCGGGGTGAGCTCTTCCCACCTCCCACCTCCCTGCGAGGCTGGGCTCATCACCCCACTTCTTGGATGAGCACTCTGGGCACATGGGGTGCTGACTTGCTCCAGACACCAAATGAAGGAAGGGCTGGAACTTGTACCAGGAGGGCCTCCTGCCGAGCCTGAGTCTATGTGCCCAGAAGCCTGTGTGGAGGACCCGGTCTCAAACTCATTTCCTACTGATTCCCAGGGCTTCCTGGTCAACCGGTCCGTGGCCACAGGGCCAGTGTAGCTCAGGGCCACAGCTGGGAGGTGGGCAGCAGAGGATGGCTCCCACTCACCCGTGCCCCAGGTGACAGGTTCCTGCCCAGAGGGGCCTCTTCAACCACCGGCACCCTTTGCCCTGTTGGAAGAGAAAGAGCAAGAGGAAGGGGGTATTCACGCCACCCCCTCTCCCTCCACCCCCAGCCCCAACAGCCTGCAGGGGCCAAGGCAGGGGTGGGGAGGGCAGACTGGGCAAAGCCCTGGTGTTCTCCAGCCAAGGCCAGGGGATTATGCGGCCAGATAAGGCCTCTGGCTGGAGCGGGGCGCTTATCAGACCTCGGGCAAAACCAACAAAGGAAAATACCGCAGCAGGGGTGGGTGAACGCCCCATCCACCCTCCCCAGTGCAGCCCTCTGTAGCCTTCTGTCCTCTCCTCGTCCCCGGGTGGGGACTAGCCCTGACTTCAAGGCTTATCTCCAGGGAAAATGTTCCCCTCCTTGAAGCAGGTGCAAATGCTGCCAGCTGCGCGACTTATCAGCCCCCAAGTAAGGAAAGTGTGAACAGCCTTGGGGGAGACACCAGGAGATCTGCGGAGGCTGGGGAGCCCCCGGTCTGCCTGGTAAACAGGCCCCGCCTCACCCAGAAAAGGAACCCGATCAGGGAGAGCCCCACTCCTCCCTCCCCAGGCTCTGAGACCCCAGGACTCCACAAGCTGAAGTCAGTTCACAGAGAAAAGATCCCGTCCCTCCCCCAGCTCTCAGCGGGGAGGGGCAACAGATGGGACGGTGGGGAGCGCAGAGCCACAGTCAGACCTGTCCCGTGGCTTAGTCCAGCGCCGCTGAAGGATGTCTGTCCGGAGAAGCCTCCTTTCTGCGAGAAACCGTCGCAGAGCCACGGTCAGTGCCTCAGAGAACGTAAATATCTGAGCTCTCGCGCCCAGCCCTAGGCAGGGCTCCTGAGCCCGCCAAAGACGGAGGGCAGAGACCCTTCCTAAGCCTATTTCTGTTTATTTCCTCCTTGTGTTTCAACTCCGCAGCCCTCTTCCAGGAATGCCTGTGAGGGCCCCACCAGGCTTGCTTTGAGAAACCTGCTCCACGGATTCCATTCATCCAGGCCGATACGGGTGAAGGAGGGACCTCCGAGGTCTGTCCCCAAGAAGATAGAGATAAATGTATCCCATGTATCCCCTCCCATCTCGGTGGCTCTCTAAGCCATCTCTAAACCTCCCAAGCACCAAAGCTGTGGAGAACTTCCCCCACCAAAGGAGGGGCTGTCCTTCGGCCATATGCCGTTGGAGAGCACACTTAGAGGCCAGCGTTCCAACAACGGCAGCCACCGTCAAAGGCTGTGCGGTTTACATGCTGCGTCCACAGCGCAGACGTGGGCACACACAACGCTGCCCTCTGCAGCGGACGTTGGGTGCACACCGGGACCTGTGGCAAAGAGGCCGTCCCCAGCTGTGAGCTCTGTGCTTAAGCATGAGCAAGCCCGCTGCTTCTGAGCGCCTCGGGACAGTCCCATGACACAGGCATTAGCCCCCTCTTACAATGGAGAAACTGAGGCGCAGAAAGGCAAAGTCCTGCTCAAGTCACAGGGTGACCGGTAATGAGTGTCCAGTCCCGAGTCCAGGCCAAGTGACCTTCCTGAGAAGGATGGCCTCCCCGTGGGGGGTTGAGTCTTTCAATGAAATATCTGAACCAGGGGATGGGCCACGAAGAGGCCCAGCAGGGACCAGGTGAGACAACAGGGAGCGGGGGCGTCTACGGCAACCAAGAGCACTGCCTGTTCCAAGGGAGGAGCCCCCAACTTGTAGAAACAAGCCCACTGTGGTCACACTCGGCTGTCAATTTTTTTCAAGAAAAATAAATCTGGGCTTTTACATGAATTGTTCCAATTTTTAAAAACATGGTGGGATAACCTCAGCCACAGGTTTGCAGCCCCAGACCTCAGACAGGAAGGCATCCCCAGCCAGGGCACCCACGGTGCTGGAGGTGCTGGGGGCTGGGTGGTGGTCTCCGCCCCCGCCCAGGGAACTCGTGACAGTCGCTGTGGGAACTCCCTGGCCCTTTCTGCATCGTCTATACCTCAGCGAGACTCCACAGTTTCCCTGAGTGCCTCTCCATGCCTGCCATCCCAGCCTGGAAGGCTCCAGAGGGCAGCCACATCCGCTCATTCACCCTCGTGTCCCCCTGTCTGGCCCATGGCAGACGCCATCACAAACTTGGAGAAGGAGTCAAGGAGAGAACACATTTGCTCTTCCCTGGCTGTGCCCAGCTCCAACTGGCTCTGACTGGGAGACGGTGCCCGCAGGAATGAGCCCTCCCTATGCGCTGGGCATGCTTCGGAGCCCCTCAGTCCTGGGTTGGCTGGAGTGGGCCACAGCTACAGAACGGCCCCCAGGCTGGGTGGGTGGACCTTGGGCCCTGAGGGCTTCTGTCTGCAGCAAGAGGGGAGGGGGCTGCAGGGGCTGAGGGAGGTCAGCGGCTGCCTCTGGCGCCTCCCTGTCAGCGTGCTGGGCGAGTTCTTCAGCCTACAAGATGCCAGGAGCCCCTTATCTCCCCTCCAGAGGAAGCCAAGCCGGGGCAGGGGATCCAGGGCTCGGACGCCAGCCCATGTCTGCAGGAGGAGACAGGAGACGCTGGTTTCCCTCAGAACGACCCATCTGGAGACAAGTTCCAGCTGCAGCGGCTGCGGCTGCTCGGGAAATTCTTTGCACATGAGGAATGGGCTTGGCCATCTCCAGTCAGGCACTTGGAGGCAGGCGCAGCCTGGGACGGGTAGATTCGGGGTGGAGCAGGGCAGCTATTGTGGGGGTCAGCCTGAGAAAGCGTCCACAAACCTGCCAGCCCTGCCCTCCTGACAGGGGACAGCCCAGCCAGCCTGGGAACTGCCCAGTGATCTCAGCGGCCCTGGGCCCCTAAGCTGGCTCTTGGCAGGGGTGTGGCCGGGGCTGCTGCCTCTCCTGGGCTTGGGCGGCCAGGACAAGAAGCCGTGGACTTTCTTACTGCCCTCCCGGTTGCAGGGCTGGGGACTTTTCCAAGAGTGACCGTGGTGGCTCCTCCTCGCTGCCCTGCGGTGCCAGTCAGTGCTCCCTGAGTGCATTTCTCATTTCCTCACGTCAACCCCACCACGGATTGGGAAACTGAGGCTCAGAAATGGCAGGACCTGGCAAAGGTAACCCCGTCCACAAGCAACAGGGCAGGTTCTGATCCCAGGAACAGAGTCACATTCCAGCAGGGACTGGCCGCCCACCAGAGCAGCCCTGAGAGGCCACCCTCGGACTGTGCTCAAAGAACCTGGCAGGCCTGGGGCCCTCACCCTTGAGATGCAACCATCGTCCCGAGAGCTAGACATCCCCACCCTCCTCCAGGGTCACAGACCGAGGCGCAGAGCATGCAAGTGGCTCCCCCAGGGTCCCAGAGCCCAAGGGGCAGGGCTGGGCTTGACCCCACGTGGCCCCACAGGGTCCCACACATCTCACAGCCACTCCAAGGTGACACCCAACTCCCTGCTCAAAACTGTGCTCTGTGCAGCCCCCAAACAATGGACGACGCACGCAGGCAGGTATCCTGAGGTGCGGGGGCAGCAGCTCCAGGCCGGGTCTCCAGCCACCCTCTCCAGAGGACCTGGGGGTCCTGCTGCCTGCAAAGTGCCCTGGAACACAAGCTCTGTCTGCCTCCACCTGCCAAGACCCTGGGCCTGTGGAACATCGCGCAGGGCTGCTCTGGCCCCCTCAGCATCAAGGTGTCAGTAGGCCTGGCCCCCAGCTCCTGATCAATGGGGATGCCTGCCCTTTGCTCCACTCCACCTGCCAGGGAGGAGTTTCCATAAGGCCAGACCCACCGACATGCGGAGCATTAAACACTCTTTTGCTGCCCCAGGACCCTCACTGGGCACTGAGTCAGGGACTCAGCAGATGCAGGAAGGGCCCTGGTGGCCCATTTGGAGGTCGGTGCCCCAGATGGTTGCCCACCTACATGACCAGGCCACTCCAGGGTACTCACCTCCCCCACCCTGAGCCTGACTAGGGTGAGGAGTGATGGCCAGACTGGGGCAGGGAAACAGGCAGCAGTGGGGCTGCTCCCACCGAGCACGGCAGACGTCGTCCTATGGAGAAACCGTCACCTTCCAGGCCTCTGCGAGCACACGTGCCCGCGGGCGTACATGTAGAGGCATGTGTGCGAGTGTGCAGGTGCATCTGGATGTACACACATAAGTGTACCCAGGGGTGTCGTGAGCACTGGGTGGGTGCATAGGAGTGTGTGTAGGTGTGCATGTGCACGCGTGCATGTAAGTGTGGGGGGCACACAGGTGTGCATGCATGTGAGCATGGGCCCGAGTGTGTGCACATATATGAGTATATGCATATATGTGTATATGCATGTGTGTGCACAGGTGTATGTGTGTGGCTGCACACAGGTGTGCATGCACAAGCTCAGCCCTTGCTATCCCCATTCCCAGACAGGACTGCACCTCACGGCTGCGCCTCTGGAATGACAGTGCTCACCCAGAAAGCCAAACCAAGATCTCAGTGCTCCTTCTCCTTCGCTGCTGAAGGCGAGTGGCTTTTTTTTCTTTGCTCAGGCCCAGCAAATGTGTGTCTTTGTTGCAAATCCTCCGAGCTTGAAGTGGTGGCTGGGCCTAAGGTGCCTCTGCGTTCTCACTCCCTCAGACAGGTTTTTGCATAATCCCCAGAGAAGCTTCAGCCAGATCCTAGAAAAATGTTATTTCCCTTTTCGGATTATCTCTTTGAATCATCCATTAAATATTTGAGTCTCTATTATCAATGAACTTTGTTCATGGTGGAAAATACAGAAATGCAGAAAAAGTTAAAGGATGAAAAAAAAGGCTCGCACCGTTCCAGCCCCTCAACTTTCCTTTTTTTCTCCATCCTTTTGGATGCTTTCCGAAGCCTTTTAACTCCCCTGGATTCACATCTCGGGTCCCCTCCCACCCACAGAGTGGGGCTAACGCTTTGACACTCACCGAAAGCTGAGCATTGGGCAGACATAACTGGAACGTGACACACTCTGCTCCCAGCCAGGAAACCCCACTGTCCTGCTCAGAGGCGGACAGACGGCTGCAGGGCTCCTGGGCAGGAAGTGGCAATGCAGCCCACAGGCAGGCTGGGCGCTCCCAACTCCCCACGCTGCTCCTCTGTGGACAGCCCAGCCCAGGACAGGTCCCCTGGATGGGGCTCCAAGCCTGTCACTGGCAGACCTCTCCAGGAAGACAGGGGAGAAAGAGGAACACGGAGTCAGGAGGCTGCGGACTCCCCAGGCTCCTCTATCAGGGGGTTAGGAGCAAAGAAGGAATGAAGGAGCAGGCAGGCCAGAGCAGGGAGGGAGGGAGGAGTGGAGAGACGTTTTTAAAAATGAGAGCAAAAGAGAAAGCAAAGGCTAGAATGCGGGGGTGGGGGGGTTCCAGGCACCAGGCAAAGCCCTCCCCCAGCTGCCTGGGCCAGGCTACGAGCCTCCAGCCACCCTCTGGCTCTGAGTCTCCAGAGTAAATCCCACCCCCACATCCTAAGGAGGTGACATTGCTGAGGTGGTGGCCGGGCTCCCAGATGGGGCCACAGTCTAGTCGTGCCCAGCCCAGCCCAGATGACACCTCCCCTCGCCCCCGCATCGGCACCTGAAGGCGAGAATTGGGTGCAGGCCCCGTCATAAACACAGGGCCAAGGTCATCACCAGCCCCGTCTGCATCCCCAGGTAAGTCTGTCATCTGGGAGACTCTGAGGGTGCGGAGGGGGTGTGACAATGGCTGTCGCCAACTGCAGGGACACAAAAGCATCACTAAGATGCCCTGCAGGCCCCTTGGCTTGTGGCCCTAACAGCGCAAACCTGTTTCCCCTCCCTGCCCTCCGGAGGGCACGCCTGCGGTGGGGGGGTATCCCAGCACGTGGCAGGACGTTTGAGAATCCTGCAGTCACGGGGCAGACCTTGAGTGCGATGACCTTCTCCCCGAAAACAAACTCGCTCTGGGCTCGTCCCCAGAAGACCCCCTGAGCGGCCCTCGGTGATCTGGCGGCCAGCGCCTGCCATGCCGAATGCGGAGCCCGCGTTGTGAGGGGCTTTGAAAGCAGATTCGGTTACACAGGCGACGTAGCCGAGAGCTGTTTTCCTTTCCCGCTCCCTTTCCTTGGCAGCCAGTTTGGGCCCGGCCGGCCGGGTCACCCACAGTGCAGACTGTTTGCAAGGCCCAGCATCTTCCGTTGGCAGGACCTGGCCGCCACCTCCAACACAAAGCCTGCCCAGGGGTCAGAGATGGTGCTGGTGGGTGCGGGGCGCTGAGCTCTCTCCCCACCCCGTGGACCCTCTGAGGGCTGCAGGCGCCTTGGACGAAGGAACACCCACAGAGCAGGCGCCAGAAGGAACTGACAGGAGGCTGCGCAGCACCCAAGAGGCACACAGCTGGGTTCAAATGCCAACTCCACCCCTGCCCAGCTGTGGCCCTGAGGCAGGTCACTTCTGTCCTGGGCTTGGCTTCCTCATTCATGAAACGAACATGAGAATCACCCACCTCACAGGATAGCTGTGAGCTTTCAAATGTCAGCTTGCTGAGCTGAGCCAGGCACATGGGATGCTCCAGAAGTGCCCAGGCTGGAGTTAGGCAGAGAGGGGACACTGCCAACCTGTCCTTGCCCCTGGAGGCTGACCCAGAAGTGGCACCAGCCAAAGGGGCAGTGAGCCTGGGCTGTTGAACTCAAAGGTTCCTGCAGAAGGGGGCACATACAGTGTCCAAAATGAATTCTTATACCTGTATGGTGCCCCCAGGCTCCCCAAACTCACCCACCTCCCGGGCCACCCTCACCATTGATGAGCTCTGCAGTCCTTGACCTTCAGGCGAATGGAGCCCCCGGTGTAGGAGAAGTCCTGGAATGCTGCCCTGTGGATCCCAAGGGGTGGGAGGTCCTGAGGGTGCTATGGGCCCAGCGGGCTCAGCTGATGCCCCAGGCCCCAAAGCCCTGCCAGGGTGGAGCCTGGGGAGAGGGACAGTGCTGAAGGTGGGGAGGGGGCCATGAACTGACTTTTCTCCCACTCTAGGGGCCCAGGGGCCCTGCTGGAAGCAGGTCTGCCCATCTCTCTAACCTCCTGCCCCTCAGACCACAGGGAGCAGCACAAGGCCTCCCCTTTCCAGGTCCCAGCATAGCCCCCAGGCCTTCTTCCCTGCCCTGGGGTCTCTGGGGCCTTTCCCCACAACTTCTCATGGCCTCCCCACTTGCAGGGAGGGACAAGAGCCAAGGAACCCCAGGACTGAGTTTGAGGGGGGTCATCCCAATCCCACTCCTCAGGCAACCCTGACAGCCCCCTTCTTAGGGGCACCCTCCCCATGGCTGGACAGAAGGTGGCCTCACTGGAGCTCAAAGCCCCAAGTGGGACCATCCCCAGTGCCCACAATGCGGAGCATCCAGCACCTGCAGGCAGCGTGCAAGGCAGGGACCCACCTGCCAGGGCTGCTCCTCCAGGGGGCCTGCTGTTCTGGACTGTTCCTGGGAGGGGCCCTCCCTGGGGCTGTTCCTGGGCGGAGACCGAGGACCCTGGGGGAGGCCATGTTCCCAGGACTCCACCCACAGGGGCGGGGTCTGAGGCGTCTCCTGGGAGCTGGTCCTTATCCTGCTGAACAATGAGACTGTTTTCTTTCCCTTGATAAGTATGTCTGAGTTAAGGGTTCCCAAGCTGGGGGCGGGCGGGGGGGAGGGTATGCGGGCACTGCTAGGAAAGTGACAGCGGGAAATGAAACCCAGGGCCTGAAGGTTGGAGCCTTCCTCCCCCAACCCTCAACGCCAGCCACCCCCCAGCACCCACCCACCCTCACCCCAGCCCCATCCCAGGCCTCTCAGGCCCCCAGAAGCCCCTCACAGCCCAGGACTCATGGAACTTAACTCTGCATGGCCACCAGGGGTTAACGTGCCCACTCTCTTATCTCACTGGGGGTGGGGTCCCCACCCAGGCCAGCCCTGGCAGGTCCCTGGGTCCCTGTGAACCAAGGAAGCCTTCAGGAGAGAGGGGTCACCTGTGGCAGGGCCAGAAATTCCTTCCTGGTCTTCATCACCTACCCTGGCTCCCTGGCTCTCGGGGCCCTGGGCACACAGCTCAGAGCCTCCATCCCTGCATTGGGGCCCTGGGCACACAGCTCAGAGCCTCCATCCCTGCACTGGGTTTTATCTCAGCCAGCATTAGCCCAAAGCCTGCTGCATGCCCATCCCGGGTCAGATGCTGTTAGTACCCAGTCCCACTAATGCCTCCCCAAAGCCGCTGTGAGAGGCAGGCACTATCATCACCCCCACCTTACAGAAGAAGAAAGGCACAGTGAGGGAAGCAGCTCACCCAAGGTCACACAGCCTGGAGATGCCAACACTGAGTCCCAAAGGTCTGACTATGCTCACTTGATGCCCTGACCCGCTGTTCCTGAAGCTGTCCTCCTGGCTCAGCTTCTGCTGAGGTGACAAGACGGAGGCACACAGCCATTTGACCACACAACACAATGAGGCACCAGGAAGGGAAGAGAGCAATGTAGGGGAAGGGACAGGAAGGGACCTGCAAGATGGGCCCTGAAGGATGTGTAGGAGTTTGGCAAGTAGAGAAGAGGGCAAAAGGAAGCAGCATGGGCAAGGTCCAGCGGAGAAGAGGGCTTGCTGCTGGGTGGGGTAGCCTGGTGGACTGGGTCACCTGGCTCAGGGGCCACCTCCTTCCTGAGGGGCCCAGAGCACTGGGAGTGGAGAGCTGCACAGAAGCATGGCTCATGGGGGTCAAGGAGGTCGGGGGCACCTGGGGTTTGAGGTTTGAGTTGAGACTCCTCTCTTTTTGGCTCAAGTAGAAACAGATCTGAGAAGAGGTCCAGATACTGTCACAGACAACCCCTGCGGATGGGTGCCCACCCCCACGGATCACTGTGGAGGCAGCTGGATCCATGTGGAAAACGCCGCCAGTGGCTTCTGCTGCTGCTGCAGAGCAGGTGAGCTTGTGACTCGCCTGGCAGGACACCGAGTGGCCAGAACAGCCTGGACTCCCAGCCCTGTGCTGCCTTGTGTGGGGTGCAGCCTCGGAGGGGCCTTCGAAGAGTGACTTTTCCCTTCTTTGCTCTCCATGGAGTCCCAGGGTTTAATACAAATGTCTATTGTAGATATTTATTAACTTAAAAAAGCAACCAACCGCTATCACTCAGAGACTCCCTTCCTTGTTTTAATTGGTTTGTTTAATTGCTAGCTGTGTGGCCTGGGGCAGGTTAGCTCACCTCTCTGTGCTCTGTTTCTCCATCTGTATATGGGAATGATAATGTGATCTAGTGCATAAGATTGATGTGAAAATTAAACGGAAATGTCAGGACAAATCACAGCACCCGGGCAATGTTGGTGTTTCCTATTCAAGAACTTCACCGATTTTATTACAAGTAAGAAGCACGAATCCCTCCCCCGTTCGCCCTGCAGTGTACCAGGTTTGCTGTGGCTCTTGTTCTCTAGACCTTTCTTGGGGTTACGGGTGACTCAGCCCCCAGCAAGTCAGGAGTGTCCCTTTTTACTTCTCTTCATTCTTGGTGCTCATGAGGGCTCGGTAACCGAGGCTTTGAGGGCAGAGGGGTCAGAGCTTGAGAGCCCTCTGCAGCCGCTTGGACTGCGCTGCGCCCTCTCGCCCGCGCGGAGGCCCGGCACCTCTCCCCACCTTCATGGAGCGCACTGCCATCCACAGACAAAGTCTGCAGGTGTGGGGGCAAAGAGAGACCCTCGTGGAGACCCTGAGTGCGGGGAGAGCAGAAAGCAGGGGAGTCCACACAGGGCAGGCAGCACCAACTGGGGTTTCTGAGGACAGGAAAGGAGGGAGTGTCTGGTGGGAAGCTGGCGAGGAGGGGGTTGGGAGCTGGTAAAGGGGTAACAGAAGGTCGCCTAGCTCCCTACCCCAATGGCACTCACCCCCCACCCCAGCCTGCCGCGCTGCACCCTCTTCTGCACAGGCCTGAGCCGGCTGTGGAGCCCTCTGTGGGGTCCCAAGGCCCCCACAGACCAGGGGCTCCAGCCTGCTGCCTTCCCAGACGCAGGGACCCTGGGCACCTCCACAAGCACCCTGAATCCTTATCTGCTGTGGGCGAACAGGAAAGGCCAGGTATAAGGGCGCATGTGGGGCACCCCAGCTCTCCCCAGAGGGACAGCGCTGGCCGTCCAGACCCCCGTGGGGGGGGATCCAGTGACACCCACCCCAACAGCTCCACACCGCCGCCTTCCTGCCTTCCCAGGTCTTCACCCTCCACCAAGGAGAGACGCCAGCGTCCTCTCCTAGCCCTGACTGACAGGAGCTGAGGGCCCGTTTCTGCAAGAAAAAACTTTCATGTGGTGGCTCCCACCTGTAATCCCAGCACTTTGGGAGGTCGAGGTGGGCGGATCATCTGAGGTCAGGAGCTCAACCGAGACCAGCCTGACCAACTTGGTGAAACCCAGTCTCTACCAAAAATACAAAAATTAGCCGGGTGTGGTGGCAGGTGCCTGTAGTCCCAGCTACTCAGAGGCTAAGGCAGGAGAATCGCTTGAACCCGGGAGGCAGTGAGCTGAGATCGCGCAGCTGCACTCCAGCCTGGGCGACTGAGCGAGACTCCGCCTAAGAAAGACAGAAAGAGAAAAACTTCCATGGCCCCAAGCACCGCCGCCAAGCCTGGGTCCAGTCGGTGTGCTCCGAACCCACCGGTCCGGTTCCCGAGACCTGCGGAGCTGCTCCGCCGCAGCGACGCCTCCATGCAGCCCTCACCGGGAGTGCAAGCGGGACACGGTTCCCTGACCTACCTACCCGCATTTCTGGCTCCTGAAGGAAACTCTTCCCGAGTCCCCGAGAGCCGGCTGAGAGTCCCACCGGGATTGCGGGCTTCGCGCCTGGCACCCAGATCGGGCCTTAGAGGCTGGACCCTGCCCGCCTCCCACTAGGACCCCGAGCCTCGTAGCCCCGCTTGCTCAGAAACCGAGGAAATCGCGGGGCTCCCGCCAGTGCACCCCGTCCCGGTCCAGCGACCCGAGCCGGGCAGTCCCTACGGAAGCCAGTTCCCTGCACCGAGCCTCGAATGCGGCCACGCAACGAGGGGGCCCACGGAGTTCCACCGCCGCGTGTCCATCGGTGAGCGGGGCCGGGATCACCGACTCAGCCACCAGACACGGAGCCCGTCTCTAGGCCAGCCTTGGGCGGGGGCCTGGCCAGGGAGGAACTCGCACAAAGTTGGAGAAGTTTCTGCGCCCGACTCGCCGGGGCTCACGAAGCTCTCGGCCCGCCTGTGTGGCTGCACCGGTCCGGGCTCCGCGCTGGCCGCCCCGTGTCGTGCGTCCTTGTCGCCAAGCCCCGCGAGCTGAGCCTGCCCGGGTCACGTGGCTCTGCGGCCGGAGCCCCAGCGCTGACCCTGCGGGGAAGGAGGGGCGGGCGCGGGGAGGGAAGGGGCGGCGCGGCGGGGGCGGGCCGGGGCGGCGCGGAGGGGGCTGCGGAGCCTCACCGCCCCCGGCTTCCAGTCTTCGGCCCGCCGGTCGCCGACCCACCGCCGCCACCGCCGTGCCCTCCCGCCCTCCCTGCCCGCTGGTGAGTGCTCCAGCCCGGGCCGCAGCCGCGCGCCCCTCTCCACCCGGCCCCTCCCAGCGCGGCGGGGCCCCGCTCCCAAGGCCCTGCGGCCTGCGGCCGCGCCGGGCCCGTCCTTCTCCGCCCCCCGCCGAGCTCACCCCGGGGACCCACGAAGCCCCGGTCCGGGAGGAGGTGGGCTTGGCGTTGTGACTGCCCCAGGGATGACGCGCTGGCCGCTCCCATCCCCGCGGTTCCTCTCCCTCCGGTTCGGGGACCCGCCCCGGGAACGGCCCGGGCTGGGGAGTGGGAAGCGCGGCCCGAAGCGGCGGCACCTGCCCGGCACAAGCTCGGGCGCTGGCGGAGGGCGCACAGCTCCGGTGACCTCCACACCTGTCCCTCTTCCCTGCAGGTCAAGACCACGCCTGGGAGGATGTACCAGAGCCTGGCGCTGGCCGCGAGCCCCAGCCAGGCAGCTTACGCCGACTCGGGCTCCTTCCTGCACGCTCCGGGCACCGGCTCTCCGATGTTTGTGCCGCCGGCGCGCGTCCCCTCGATGCTGTCCTACCTGTCCGGGTGTGAGCCGAGCCCGCAGCCCCCCGAGCTCGCTGCGCGCCCCGGCTGGGCGCAGACCGCCACCGCGGATTCGTCGGCCTTCGGCCCGGGCAGCCCGCACCCGCCAGCCGCGCACCCGCCCGGGGCCACCGCCTTCCCTTTCGCGCACAGCCCCTCGGGGCCCGGCAGCGGCGGCAGCGTGGGGGGCCGGGACGGCAGCGCCTACCAAGGCGCGCTGTTGCCTCGAGAACAGTTCGCGGCCCCTCTTGGGCGGCCCGTGACGACCTCATACCCCGCCACCTATCCGGCCTACGTGAGCCCCGACGTGGCCCCGTCCTGGACTGCCGGGCCCTTCGATGGCAGCGTCCTGCACGGCCTCCCAGGCCGCAGGCCCACCTTCGGTAAGTGCGGGGTGCACAATCTCGGGGCCCGGGGGCTGGCCGAATCCGGGTGCAAACCCGCACCCTGCGAAACGCTCTCCTCCTCCTCCCCCGCGGTCCGAGCCTCCCCGCCAGGAGCCACACCAGCAGCCCCGGGGCAACAGGAGAAAGCCTGGGTAACACCCCGCGGGGGAAACAGCCGTCCACAATTCTGTTTCAACCTGTTAATGAGAACATCTATTTCCAAACAGCATTCCGGATTGTGCCAATGTGGAGCCTAAAAAGTCTTAATCGTTTTGGATTTTTTTTTCTTTTTTTTGGAAAGTTTTGGAAACGATTTTTATAAAGTCCAAAACACCGGTTTATTTAAGTGGCCACATTCGTCTCGGTTCTAGAATGCTTACTTATTTTAATCTGAGACCTGGTTTCAGTCGCTCCCCTAGTATCAGTTTGGAGAATCGGATTCTCGGCCTGTGAAGGGAGCGGCTCTTCCCGGTTGCAGCGTAGTCACTTTCTGGCGAAGGCGGCGCCTCTGAGCTCCGCAGGGGCCCATCCCGTCCCTCCGGGACCGTGGAGGCCTCGACACCCAGCTCCGGAGCTGCCTTTGGGACCCCGCCGGTCCCTTGGCGCAGGAAGCGGGCTCAGCCGCATCCGCAGGACCCCTGGCCCCCGCCGCCCTGGGCAGCCCCACGGCTGGCGCCCACCCCCGGCGGGGCGATGATTGATCCCTGCCCCACCCCCACTCGGCGCCCGGGCCTCCCTCGCGCCGGCGCCGGGCCGGGCCTGGAGGGGACCAGGAAGACCTCCACCCCCTCGCCGCACAGTGTGCGAAGCCCGGCCCCAGGGGGCTGCGAGGCGGGGCTGGCCTTCTAAAGGAAGGACACTGGTTGCGACCACAGCCAAGCTGACAGAAGGCACCTCCTCCACCCTCCCAACCCCCGACCCCTGCCATGGACCCGCTTTGCAGAACAGGAGGACAGCGGGGTTCACGTTCCCAGGAGAGCCCAGGGGAGCCCAAGAGTGTCTGCTAGATAAAGCCCCTTCATCACTCCCCTGCCAGTGTAGACACCCCTTCATCCACCTTCCCCGCCAGTGCAGACACCCTGCTTTCCCAGCAGGTCAAACACGCAGAGGCCAGTGCTGGCCCCTGGGCCTGGAGCGGGAGTCCCAGGTGTCTGACTTTAGGTTCTGTTTATTAACACCCCATCCTTGAAAAAGCAACCCTAGCGAATTTTATCATATGTGAATTAAAAATTTAAAAATAAGATGAACTAAGTAACCAAATAAATTTTAAAATAAAATAAATGTAAGGCACAAAATTTGTGCCTTAAATTTGTTCGTCTGACGAAAACCGCCAGGCTCCTGGGGAGGGGAGGGTGCTGGCCCACAGGCTGGGGAGGCTCCTGGGGAGGGGAGGGCCCGGGCCCACCAGCTGCCTGTCCCCTCAGTGTCCGACTTCTTGGAGGAGTTCCCGGGTGAGGGTCGTGAGTGTGTCAACTGCGGGGCCCTGTCCACACCACTGTGGCGCCGGGACGGCACTGGCCACTACCTGTGCAATGCCTGTGGCCTCTACCACAAGATGAACGGCGTCAACCGGCCCCTCGTTCGGCCCCAGAAGCGCTTGGTGAGTTGCGGCTGGGCAGAGGGGGGCCTGGGCGCAGTGCTCCCCCGCGGGGACCTCTTGCAATCCACCCAGGTGACACCAGAGCCCCTGGGGTGGGGGATAGGGGAATGCGCCAAAAACAGCCTGGTTGCCCACCCCGGTCGGTCAGGCCAGGCCGGCTCAGGTCTTCTCTGAGAGTGCTCAGGGCAGGGCAGGGGATCACAGTGGGGATGCCAGGGGCCACCAGCTCATAGCACCCAGCCCTGGGAGTGCTCTGGGGACCAGGAATCCAGGCTCTGGAGCGATGGTGCCAGCCAGGCTCTGCTCAGTGCTGGATCCAGGAAGGGCTGCTGCCAGGAGCCAGGAGCTCAGCCCTGCGAGTCGGTGGTGGCTGGCTGTGGCCTGGCCCCGGTCTCCAAGGCCTCAAGGTGACCCTACCTGGGAAGAGGCTTAAGGGAAGGTGGCCGCTGGATACTTCACTGAAGGGCGTTGAAATCTGAAATTGGAGAGTCTTTGGGTCTGTAGTCCCCTCGGGGAGCACTTTCTACCCATACTTCAGGGACCGGAGGGACACCAGATTTATGCCTGTGGGCAAAACTTGTTTTCACTTTTGGTTCTTCCTGGCTTGTGGCTGAGCAGGGAGTGGGGGACTCCAGAGCCCGGACTTTTGCCCCAGGCAGGGCACAGTCCCCAGAGGCTGGAAGAGGCTGAAAGTTACTTTGTTCTATACGTTTTCCCAGGCAAACCTTTACTTTCAAGTAATTTTACAAATAAGAATTTGGGGTGTTGATGCTGTTTGCAAGTTATCTAAAATTGAGGAGGCCACAGTGGCCTTTGGGTCAGAAGGCTGAGCAAGGGTATGTTCCTGGGCACCAAGCCTTCCTCTGCTGGCGGTGTGGCCTCCGTGCGGGGTCGATCAGCCAGTTCCCGCCGTCACCCTGGGTGGAGGCCAGCCCTCCTGCTGCTGTCCTGCGGGTTGGCTGTTCTAGATGGCTGGATTCGCGCCCTGTGCCGGTGCAGCTCTGTATGGCCCTCAGCCACAGGCTGAGGGGAAAACCTGGGACCCTGGGCTATGGGGGACCAGGATCTGAGCATGGGAGGTCCCAGTGGAGCATGTGGGAAGAAGGACCGCAGGCTGGGGGCGGCCGTCACGCTCTTCCTTGGAGCTGGCCTAGAGCCTGGGGCTCTGCAGGCCCAGCCTCCTCCCATGCCTGCTTGTCGGAGGGAAGGCTCCTAGGAGTCCATCCCCCTCTTGGCCTGTTTGCCCCGTGACTGTGCCTGTGCTCCCAGGTGTGCTGTTCCAGCCTCGTGTCCATGTGGCCCTCATTGAGGTTAAGAAGGGGTAGGAGCCAGGCACGGTGGCTCATACCTATAGTCCCAGAACTTTGGAAGGCTGAGGCAGGAGGATTGCTTAAGCTCAGGAGTTCGAGACCAGCCTGGGCAACATAGCAAGAATCCATCTCCACTAAAAATTTATTAAAAAAAAAAAAAAATAGAGGCCGGGCGCGGTGGCTCACGCCTATAATCCCAGCACTTTGGGAGGCCGAGGCGGGCGGATCACGAGGTCAGGAGATCGAGACCATCCTGGCTAACACGGTGAAACCCCGTCTCTACTAAAAATACAAAAAAATTAGCCAGGCGTGGTGGCGGGCGCCTGTAGTCCCAGCTACTCTGGAGGCTGAGGCAGGAGAATGGTGTGAACCCGGGAGGCGGAGCTTGCAGTGAGCCGAGATCATGCCACTGCACTCCAGCCTGGGCAAGACTCCGTCTCAACACTCCAGCCTGGGCAAGACTCCGTCTCAAAAAAAAAACCAAAAGATTAGCCAGACATGGTGGCACACACCTGTGGTCGCAGCTACTCAGGAGGCTGAGGCAGGAGGATCACTTGAGCCCAAGAGTTCGAGGGTATACTGAGCTATGATCACACCACTGCACTCTAGCCTGGGCAACAAAGGGAGACTCTGTCTCTAAAAATACATAAAGTTGTCCTGTGCAGTGGCTCACGCCTGTAATCCCAGAACTTTGGGAGGCTGAGGCAGAAGGATCACTTGAGCCCAGGAGTTCGAGACCAGCATTGGGCAACATAGGGAGACCAGGTCTCTACAAAAAATTTAAAAGTTAGCTGGGCACAATGGCACACAACTATGGTCCCAGCTACTTGAGAGGCTGAGGCAGGAGATTCTTTTGAGCTGAGAGGCTGAGACTGCAATGAGCCGAGATGGCACCACTGCACTCCAGCCTGGGCAACAGAGCAAGACCTCATCACAAAAAAAAAAAAAAGAAAAGAAATTGAATAATTACATTTTGAGTTAAATTAAATTAATTTTTTTTAAAAAAGAGAAGTGGTAGGGAGCTCGGCCCAGCTGCTATGAGACTGCAGCCAGATCTCTTTTCCCCACCCTCGCCCGTGCAAAGGGTTGCCCCTCCTCTGGCTGTATCCACTCTCCCCTGCCAGGCCTTGAACTGGGCACTGGGACACACTGGTGTCAGGAGGAGCTGCTGGGAGGGAGCCCCTCCTGCTGCCCTGCCCTGCCCTGGGTCTTCCATCCAGGCAATGCCTGTGTCTAGCTGGATCCCAGACTCCTAGGCTGTGGCATCTTGTAGACTGTTCCCCAGCTCTTTGAGCTTTGTCTTCTCATCTGAGAATTGGGAAGAGGAACTTGGAACCGTCCATGCCTCTCTGTAAAGATTAAATTAGCTGGTATTGTATGCTTGGGCCTTGGCTCTAAGGACGGACTGATGGGGGCCCTTGGCGTGATGAGGCCTCCATTCCCTGGTCTGGGGGATGCAGGGTGGGCTTTGGGATGCCTTCTGGGGGAGATCCCTGTTTCCTGTCCATCTTGCCAAGACCAGAGGCCTCGGAGGGTGGGGACCGTCTGGTACCACCGTGCCCTCTCCCCGTGGTCTGGCTGTGTGCATGGACACGGTTGGGAACTCTTGGGCCCCTAGCAGCCCACCCCCAAGAACACTGGAGCCTGGGCTGAAGCCTGGAGCCTGGCAGCCAAGGGCAGTGCGGGCAGCAGACCTCCTAACCCAGGGCCACCTCTGGCACCAGCTCCAGGAAGTAGCCCGGTGTCGCATGGGGCCAACCGTCCCTTCCCGCTGAGCAAGCCTGGCCCTTACCTGGAGTCAGGCACCTAACACCCACCCAACCCCAGGGTTTCCTTCCTTCGAGCCCCTCACAGACCCAAGTCCCCAAGTCAGTTTGCCCCCAGCCAGCAAGGGGCATAGACGCTGTATCAGGTGCTTACTACATCTTCCCTCCAAGACGGGACCTGTTTGAATCTGGAGACATTCCAGCACTCACCGGTCCCCAAGGCTCAGACTGTGGCACAGCAGCCTCTGGCTGTCCACAGCCCGGTCTTCCATCTCAGAGGAGGCTGCTGCGCTGCGGGTCGCTGTGACCTGCACCTTTACTCCAAAGTGTTTCCCGGCGTGCGCGCGTCATCCCTGCACGACAGGCTCAGGCTGAACCTCCTTCCCTCTCCCATGCTCCTTGAATTTCCGCCAGCACCGGCCCAGGCCCTGCCCTGCCCAGCGCCTGATTTATTTGGATGTCTCAGATGCACGCAGAGCCTGGTGCTTAGAGCGGCTCTGCTGCACGCAAGCAGGCTTTGAAGTTTGACTTCTGTTGAAAAGAACCGACAAAAAAGAAAAACGAAGCACAGCCGGGAGAGAGGCCTGGGGGCTGCTTGCTGGGCAGTGAGGAGAGACGGATGGAGGCATCCTCGAGGTACGGTGGCACAGGGAGCCCCAGCGCGGCCACGCTGCTGGGATTGTGTCCCCAGAGTATCTGGCTGAGGGGGACGGTTCTGTCCACCCTGGGCCTCCCCAGTTTCCTCTGGTCCCTCAGCTCCTCTGAGCCTCAGTCTCCCACCCGTACAATGGTGATCTGGTGAAGATTTAGGAAAGGGTAGGTGAAGACGCATTTTGGAAATTGTTGTGAGGTCTGTGTTTTTCCCGTTTTCCTAATTTGATAGAAATGAAACATGCTTACTGTGAAAACATTCAAGGTGGGTTCCAGGTGTTTCCCTGGAACTCACAGGGGTGCGGGGTGAGGGGTGTGCCCTCTGCTGGGGGCTGTCCCAACCCACACACGTCCTGCACGCGCCCCACCTTGTTTCTCTCCACAACCCGCGTCTCAGATGTGGCCCCGATTGGGCGTGCTGCAGCTGTGGGGGGACGTGTGGAGTGTGCTCACGTGTGTGCACCCCTATCTGTGTGTGCTAAGGGGCGATGGCTGGTCCCAGACCTGAGGGTCCCGCTGGTTCAGAGAAGCGGATGGGCCTTGGGCCATGGATGCCTCTCGGTCTGAAGGCAGGAATTGCTGGGGCACAAGGAGGGAGTCAGCAAATACACTCCAGGACACACGCGGTTCCACGTGATTTCAGATAAACACAAATATTTTAGCCCTCATATCCCAAATACTGCAGGAGACAAAGGATTCATCATGTATCAGAAATTCACATTTACCTGGGCATGCTGGGTCGATACGTCTGGCAGCCCTGGGGGAGATTTCTTTCCACTTCAGGAAGACAGACAGATGGGTGGCTGTCCGAGACGTGGGAAGGAGACCATGCCTCATGCTGGACGGTGGCCTGAGGCTACCAAGGAAGCAGCCACAGCTCCTGGCACCCGACAGGGATAGAAGAGAGGGAGGCTGGACCAGACTCAAATCCTGTCCAGTCACAGTAGCTGCTTCTAGACCCGTCAGGGTGTGGCGGGGGCATCCCAGGGAGAGACACCAGCTGGGGGCCCTGGGTGACCCCAGTTGCTCCTGCACGAAGGGTGCCCCCCATCCAGCCGGGGCCAGGCACCATCTCCCTTCCAGCTCTGCTGGGGCCTGGGCTGGGCCCTCCAGCGTGAGCACAAGTCTCACCCCCAACGTCCCCCCAGGGAGACCCCTGGAGACCCTGAGTGGCTGGATGCTACTGGCCTAAGGTAGGGGACCTTGTCCTCCCCCAGTCAGGCCAGGAGCTGCAAGCTGAGGCACTTCTCAAGCCTCCCCAGCCTCACTGGCCGGACCCCTTCCTTTCCTTTCTGCCTCTGTCATGGAGTGCAGGGCAGGGTCCTGTCTGGAGACAGGAGGCCCCAGACGAAGCAGGGGCAGCGTTCCCAGAGCCTTTGGCAACTGCCTGCAGCCACGGCTGGGGGTCAAGGAGGTCTTGAGTTTGGGGGCTGGCTGGTGCTCAGGGCTGCAGGCAGGCCCCACTCTCCCACTCAGGCCTTGGACAGGGAGGCCTGTGCCCTTGGCAGCAGCTTGGAAAAGGGTGGGCAGGAGATGGTCAGCAAGGCAGGCCCTCATCTGATCATAGAGGGCAGTAACTGATGGAGAAACCGAGGCAGGCTACAACAGATGGGGAAACTAAGGCAGGCTATAACAGATGGGGAAACTAAGGCAGGCTGTAACAGATGGGGAAGCCAAGGCTGGCTGTGTCTGCTCACGTCAGTAACAGACAGGGAAACCGAGGCAGGCTATAACAGACAGGGAAATTGAGGCAGGCTATGACAGATGGGGAAGCTGAGGCTGGCTGTGTCTGCTCATGGCAGTAACAGACAGGGAAACTGAGGCAGGCTATAACAGACAGGGAAACCAAGGCAGGCTATAACAGATGGGGAAACCGAGGCTGGCTGTGTCTGCTCACGGCAGTAACAGACCGTGAAGCTAAGGCTGGCTGGGTCCACTCAGACCTCGTTCAGGATGGATTCTTTTCCCCTAGCGTGGCTGGCTCACTTGTGACTGCTCTCTGGCTCTGTCCTGGTAGAGAATCTGGGGGCATGGCTTTGAGCCTGGGGGCCTTGTCCTCACAGGCTGCGTCCTGTGCCTGAGGCACACTGATGGTCTGGCCCTGGCTGCCGCCGGGAGGGCAGGACAGAGCTCCTGCAGAGCCACCACTGTGATCCTGGCAAGACGGGCCAGGAACCTGGACCAGGCGGGGGCTGTGCAACCCGAGGGAAGGGGACCGATGGGGTCAGGGCAGGGGCTGAGAACCAGGTCTGGGGACAGGTGGCTGGGAAGGGTGGTGCCACCAGCAGAGCTGTGCGCTGAGATTCGGGAAAGGGCTTCAAGTCTGAGGTGCCTCTGGAGCCCTGGGCTGGAGCTCCCAAACACCACCTCCCTCCAAGCACCAACCTGTGAGGCCAGCAGGAGAAAGGCCGGCGTGAGCTGGTGGGAGGCCCCTGGTCTGCCTTCAACAGGGACTCCCCAGGCAGCCAGCTCGGAGCCTCCCAGGCCTCCCTCAGTCCAGATTCCTGAGCCCCAACTGAGCTCACGGACGGGAGCCCTGGAGGTTCGGGACCTCTGACTGGACCTGGACCTGCCAGATTGGGGGTCAGTCTCTACTGAGAGCCACAGGAAGGAGGGAGGCAATGTTGGGGCTCCGGGATGGTTCCAGATGGGTCTAGTCTTGCTCCAACACCAGGTGCAGTGCACAGCAATGGGGAGACATAGGCAGGTGGGACCCAGAGCCCTCAGACGCTGTCCGATGGGGCCCCCGGCCTGGGAGGCAGGTGCACAGGGGTAACACAGGCCCTGATGCCTGCTGTGTCCGGGCCTCTGGGGGGGCCCTGTGGCCTTGGGGTGCTGCTCCACTGCAGAATCGCGGGGTCCAGGCCCAGGGTTGGTGCTAAAACAGACAACAGGAAAACCACTGCCGTGTCTAGGTGCCCGGCCCCCACGGGCTCTGAACCCCACAACCGGCCTGTAGTGGGTCTGTTATCACCCCCTTTTTACTGGGCAGGGGGAAGAACGGAGGCCCAGGAAGGTAAAGTTACCTTTCCCAGGACTCGAGGGCGTGTCCAGGCAGAGCTGCCAGGCTGGTCCATTGCAGAGCTCACGACCTTCATGCTCCAAACACCTTCTCACCGGGTCCTGCGTGGCCTCAAGGCCAACCTGAGTCTGGCTTCCTTCCTCCTGCTCCAGCCGTGCACACGGCTGGGGGCTCACTCCAGTCTCCCTCGTCCCCACAGTCCTCATCCCGCCGCGCCGGCCTCTGCTGCACCAACTGCCACACGACCAACACCACGCTGTGGCGGCGGAACTCGGAGGGGGAGCCCGTGTGCAATGCCTGCGGCCTCTACATGAAGCTGCACGGGGTGAGCGTGGTCCCCGGGGCAGGGTGGGGAGGCCTCTGTCCAGCCTCCTAGTGAGCGCCCTCCCTACTCCCAGACCAGGAGGCTGGGGAGGGGCTGGCCGGATGGCTGTTGTCCCCTGGGCTGTTTTACACACATGTCCCGGCTGACTGCAGCGCCACCCCCGGGGGCCTGGGCTATTCCTGCTACGCTCATGGCACAGATGGACTGACTGAGGCTCACCACAGCCATTCAGCCTGGGCCAGACAAGGACACTGCTCCTGCCCTCTGGGCACCCCTGGTGCCTTCTGGCCACTGGCAGCTCTGTCGGACAGGGGGATGGGAATCCAGCTCCACGGGCTCCCCCTCACCCAGCCCAACTGGCAGCTGACCCACCAGGGCTGTGAGGACACAGCCAGCTCCAAGAGTGACCGGCTCTGGGGGACTGAAATGAGGGGGTGCTGTGCAAGGAGCCCAGGGGTGAGCAGGGATGGGACCAGCCTCCACCCTCGCCACCCCTGCCAGGTGCCGCGGCCTCTGGCCATGAAGAAGGAAAGCATCCAGACACGGAAGCGGAAGCCAAAGACCATCACCAAGACCAGGGGCTCCTCAGGTGCGTGGCCAGGCCCTGTGGTCGGCCCCCTCCTGCGGCGTGGCCTTCGGTGCCTCCAGTTCCGTCATGAGAGACCTGTGTGTTTGGTTCAAGCACAGTCCTCTGGAAGTCCAAATGCCCTCAGCTCTGCCTTGTGGTGACCTTGCTGGAGGGTGTGGGGGGCCAGGGTGGTGACAGCATGTGGGCAGGAGGGGCAGAGGTGGGGCCAAGGAAGCCATGCCCGGCCCCACCACCCACGCCCACGGTGTGACCGTGAGGAGTCTCCAAACCTCTCTGGGCCAGAGCCAGAGGAGACCTGGCCACGTGGCAGGAAGGGGAAGTGAGGCCACACCTGGCCCTTCTGTAAACACCCGCTCTTCCTTTCCAGGATCCACAACGAACGCGTCAGCCTCCCCATCTGCTGTCCCCAGCACTGACAACTCGGCAGCCACTTCGAAACCCAAGCCCAGCCTGGCGTCCCCAATGTGCCCTGGGCCCGGCATGGCCCCCCAGGTAAGGGGACGGGCTGGGGTGCCCAGAGCTGGGGCCCCTGTGCTTCCTCGGCCAAGTCAGATCCCATCAGAGCCCCTTGGAACCTCTTCCAGCAGGTGGGCTGGACACACTGGCGGCCTTCGGCCATCAGTATGGTGGCCCTTCCCCTAGAGCTGACTCTGTGCCAGATGGGGGAACCCCAGTCCCTCACGAGGGGTCCTCCATGCCATTCCAGGGCATCAAGGGGTCCCTAAGGGCAAATCCCGGTCATGGGAGCTCCTGACCTAAGAGGCCACAGCTGCCTCCCCACCCCCCACCCCCCACCCCGCATTCTCATGCTCTCCTGTCCCTGCAGGCCTCTGGCCAGGAGGATGACTCCCTTGCCCCCGGCCACTTGGAGTTCAAGTTCGAGCCTGAGGACTTTGCCTTCCCCTCCACAGCCCTGAGTCCCCAGGCTGGCCTCGGGGGGCCTCTGCGCCAAGAGGCCTGGTGTGCGCTGGCCTTGGCCTAGGTCCCCAGGCCAGCCCATGTCAGGGGAACAGCCCGGAACAGAGCACCCACTGATTCACCTCCGTGCCTGCTTTGCTGCAGCACAGCAGAGACCAGCAGGCCCACCCACCCAAAAAGACTGGGTCTCCTGGAGTCTCCACACGGCGGTGGGGAGGCCTTCTGTGCAGACAGCAGTCGGGCCCCAGAGCAAGAAGGCTGGTGGGGAAAGGGCTCAACTCCCCACCCCACGTACAGCAAGGGACTCCCCAGGTGCAGCCCAAGGCTCCGGACCACATTGGCCTCCTGCGGCAGAGGCCAACGCAGGGCACCACCGCCAACTTGAATTCCGTCATCAACGCTCACCGTCAATATGTTTACAAGTTGTAGCAGTTGTGGGAAAACAATCAACCTCCTGGTGTAAAACCAAGATTCCAAGTGAAGCACCTGAGGCCAAGCAGGGGAGAGGAATGAGGGGAGCAGCTGGACATGGGCCTCCTGAGGCCTTGGGCTGCCCTTCGTTGCCCACGTGGATGGACGGACCTGTGGTGCAGAGAACTTTTCCCGCAACGGGTGCAGGACTGCCAAGGATAGGAGTGCGGGCCGCGCACGGTGCCAGGATTCCGCCGAGGGGAAGCCGCTCACATTGCAGTCATCACAGACTTACACACTTGTACGGTTTTTCCAGAGGGCATGGGAATGGGCCTTGTTCTGGCGGAATCTGTGTATCATGACCATTTCTGACAGGCAGAGTGAATTGTCTGGGAGCCCTGTCCTGACCCATCTAAGCGCTGTTGGGGCTGGTGATGACGTGGCCACGTGTCCTGGCGTATCTGGGGCCGGGCAGTTTAGTCTCCTGTCCCAGGAGAATTGTGAGTGACCCCTCTTTCCCTTGCAAGCCCCTTCCACACTGGGTTGGATGATACCTTAGTGGGTGACGCTGGCAAGAGGCACCCTACCCAACACAGCTGTGGATGGCCTGTGATGTCATGTCGGGAGGCCACAGGGAGCGGAGGAGTGGTGCAGGCGGCCACAGCACCCTGCGGGGAGCACGTCCTCGCCTCCGTCCGGCTGCCGCCCTTCACCAACAAGCCCTGATTTTTCCAGCAATGCCAGAAACCTGAATTTTAAGTCTTCCAATTTGATTCAAAAATATTTTTAACATTGTGAGCCAGCTAGACCCCCAGTGCACTGCCCTATATTGGAAACCAGTCGTGTCTGGCGTCAGCTTCAGGAGCGCGTCCAGTTGTCCTGGAGCTGTCCCTCTAGAAGTTCTTCCAGCCCATTTCTATGTGATGTCATCGTTTCTAAAAAAGACAAATGAAGCCACAGGAAAAGTGAAATAAAGCCTTGAACCTCACTCTCCCTCCCCCTGCCCATCACCCGTGGGGTCTCCCATCTCCCCCAACCCATCACCCGTGGAGTCTCCCATCTCCCCTCACCCATCACCCGTGGGGTCTCCCAGCCCTGCCCCGCCTGCTGGTCACCACCCTCCTAGCGATTTCCGGCCATCCTCTGCGTTCTGGAACATCCCCGGCCCCCTGCATCCCCCCAGGTGCCCTCAAGGACATCTCCAGGCCCTGATGATGCTCAGGACCACCAGTGCCCCCCAGGTCCCCAGCGGCTGGGAGAGGGATGCCGGGCAAGGCAGGCGTGAGGCTCGGCAGTGGCGCTCAACAGGCCTGGGGCCTGTTCCGGAGGTGCAGCAGAGGGGCTGGGCTGGTGGATACTTCCATTCCCCCAGGCTGCGTCGCTGCTCAGAGCGTCCTCCCAGCCAAGCCCACCTCCTCCTGGAAGCCTTCCCTGTCTTCTCCCAATCTCCTCTGTCCTATCAGGCACTGGGGTGGGGACTGCGAGCAGCTCTAGTAACTTCCTCAGCCGACTGCCCCCCGCTGGACCTGGCTCAAGAAAGTCAGGCAAGGCCCCTCATTCCAGCCCATGCAGTGGGAGCCATGCTGGGGGATTTTCAGCTCCATGGGATCTGAGGAGGGCCCGGGAGTGAGCATTTTAAACAGGAACCCCTCAAACCTGCTGGGTGCCTGGGGGCCCACACTTTGAGAAACCCTGCACCATGATGGCTTCAGGGTCTGAATCCAGTTCAAGTCCCTGCCCTGCCCTGCTCATCTGACCTGGGGATGGGGAAATGGACTGGGGCAAGGCGGCCCCTGTGTCCCCATAAGGGTCGCATGTGGCATCTGGGCGCCGTTGGGGTTCTCTTGCTACTGTCCTGTTTCCAAGCCCAGAAGACTCAGGCTGCCTTCCCGGGTGCCTGTGCACAGTGAGGAAACTGAGGCACGGGGGATTGAGGGTCGCCCCCCATACTGGTTCCTGCACGTCTGCCTCAGGGCTCGTGCTGGGCGTTGGGTCCCTGAATGGGAAAACGGGTGGCAGTGACCTCCCAGGCCTCTCCAGCCCAGGCCACGGCTGGGGAAGGACAGTCTGTTCCCTCGCAGGTGGGACGGTCGCTGCCTCTACCACCTGCAGGGCTGACCTTGGGAATCCACCTCTCTATGGAAGGTAAGTCCAGCCCAGCCTGTTCTCAGCACCCCAGACCCTGAGTGAGGGCGTGAGGGGGCCACAGACCCAGAGAGAAGGAGGCCTGAGGACGTCCCGGGGGATCCAGGGGGAAGACGCAGAGCTGCCTGGGCCAAGGACCTGGAGCAGGAGGCAGCCGGCGACTCTGTGTCGTGGTTTTCACACCAGCGCCTCCCCATGTCCGCTGCTGGGTGGGCACTGCGCGCCTCATCCTCGCACTCGCCGCTCCCGGGAAGCTGGCGCTGGTTTTCCTCTTCCCCAATGAGAAAAACCATGGCTCAGAGAGGTGACTCAAGGTGCCAGAGTCAGAGGGCACAGCACGGCGTCCCCAGACCACAGTGCTGGGTGCAGTGGAGCTGGCCACGTTGCTTCCATTCCAGCCTCAGTTTCCCCACCTCTGCTGGGGAGGGGGTGCCACATATCCGTGGCCATATCTGTAATCCATGCACTTGTGTAGAAGGCGGGTCCCTGGGAGGCCCCAGTGTAGGGAGGCGGCACCAGGCACCAATCCCTACCTGGAGAGGCTTCCTGGAGGTGTTTGTGGGTGACGTGAAGGACAGGCAGGGTCCCCACAGGCAGAGAGAAAGGAGTCCAGGTGCTGACCGGACTGGGGGACTTTGGCCCTGGACGCACCCCATCCACGAAGGGAGGTCCCCAAAGGGAACAGGAGGATTTGCCCATGAGCAAAGGGAAGCAACCGTTTCCCTGTTTTTATTCCATTTTTAGGGATGTGTCCGGGATGACGGCGGCTGACAGTTCCACCGCTGGGCATGGTCACTGCTGCTAAATTTAAGCCTTTCTCCTCTTAGGGCGGAAGCCATGAGGACCAGAGCCTTAATATAGCTGCCAGGCGCCGTGCGCTCTCCCTCCCACCAGCCTACCCTGCACTCTGCCCAGCCCACCATAAACAACCAGACAAGCTGGAGGCTGGCGGGCAAAGTGGCCCAGCCCCTTATCAGAGCAACAGGACTAAAAGGAAGGTCACTTTACCTGCACTATCTGGACCTGGGCACACTGACTTCCCATCACCTTTTGAACTAAAGCAGATGCCCAGGCAGTCTGGAGGAGGAGGGTGCCGCACTGGAAAATCCCCAAGGACTTTGCAGTGGCCCCTCCAGCCTGCAGAAAGTGTCCATCAAGCCCCACAGTGCTCCATCCTGGGCACCCTGGGGGAGCGAGAAGGCCCTGGTGAAGCCCCAAAACTGAGCGTGGGCGGCATAGAAAAAGAAGAGAGACGCAGAGCCCCGTCAGCTGGGGCTTCTTGACCCAGAACCATTTATAGAGCCCTCCCACTTCAAGTCCTTAATTTATTACTTCATTCAGAGCAGAGCAGCAAGCCTGAAAGCATCCAGGCCCTGAGGCTGCAGCCCTCGCCCTCAAAGCAGGCCCAGAGGCTGGCACGTCCTCACTCTCCCACCATTCCTGGACCTCGCTGCGACCAACCAACATGGTGCTCCTTGACCCCCGTAGGTGTGTCTTGGCCAAACATGGACACCGGATCCCGAGAGCCGCTCTGTACAGGCTTAAACCCGACCGGGCGGCTGAGACCTGGGGACCCATCATATCTCCACTGTGCTGGGCCCACAGCTTCCAGGGGTGGGCTCAGGGAGAAGGTCAGTCTCTCCTTTGATGTTGCAAAAGACAGCTCATGGCTAAGTGAACATGAAGCCCCTAAGGCTTGTCTGAAACATGCAACGTGCTTATTAAGGAGGGAACATGGGAGGCTGAAGTGGGAGAATCACTCGAGCCCAGGAGTTTGAGACCAGCCCGGGCAGCATAATGAGAGCCCGTCTCTACCAAAAATAATAAATAAATAATCCAGGTGTGGTGGCGTCCGCCTGTAGTCCCAGCTGCTCCAGAGTCTGAGGTGGGAGGATCGCTTGAGTCTAAGAGTTCAAGGCTGCAATGAGGGCTGACCGCACCACTGCACTCTAGCCTGGGTGATAGAGCAAGACTCTGTGTAAAAAGAGAAAAAAAGAAAAGGAACATTGTTAACAAAAAGTACCTCCTTATTTGACCAAACAGGGACGTCCCTCCGAAAAAAACAGTTCCTGTTGTCACCATCGTCAAACAGGTTACTCTGCCACCAGGAACACCGGTGTCATGTCTGGAAGGGGACATCTTTACCCAGCTATGCTGGTGCCACAGTCTCACAGGCAGTTTGTGGGCTCGGGGGGCTGCCTCCTCCAGGGTGTATGGACAACCTTCGGGGACAGCCAGTCAGACGTGGGCTGAGTCAGGGCCTGGTGTGTGGTGGGGAGGGCAGGGCAGCTGAGTGAGCCGAGAAGAGAAGGTGGGGAAGGCAGGGTGGCTGAGTGAGCAAAGAGGAGAGAAGGTGGGGAAGGCAGGGTGGCTGAGTGAGCAGAGAGGAGAGAAGGTGGAGAGCGGCCCAAGTAGGAGGGAGGCAGGATGGCCTTCAAGTCCAGGCTCTCACCTGAGAGCGAGGCCGGATCCACAGCCTCAGGGGCCGTGTTTCTGGGGACATCAGACTTGCCTTCAGAAGCTGGCCAGTACCTGGTGTCCCAACCCAGGCTCCCCGTGGCAGGAGCAGCTGGCACTGTGACCCTCGGGCACCCTGGGGCCCAGCCTCCTCCTCGGAGGGCCCACGGTGGGGAAGGGCCTGGTGTGTGCATGGTGGGGTCCCTGAGGGAGGCTGAGTGGGGCTCTTGACACACCAGGGCCCCCAGCCCGGCACCGCCAGCTGCAGCATGCGCTCAGCAGCAAACCCACCTGTGCAGGCTGGGCCATCTCCACACGGCCCCCAGGTGCTAAGCCACCAGGTGGAAGGTGAGGCCCGGGGAACAAGCACCCAGGCCCAAGCCCTCCACGTCTGCCTCTGGGCCGTGTCTGGGCCTCCACGCGAGGACCCCCATCCCACAGATGAAGAAGTGACACTTGAGGGACCCGGCACCCCCGAGGCTGTGAGGCTGTGGCTGGGGATAGACCCCAGGGTGCCCACGTCCACCCCCCCGACAGGCGCCTCAGCAGTAGAGGCTGCCTAAGCCCACAGCCTCCCACCAGGTGGGGGTGTCCCTGGTGGGCAGCCCCCTCCCGCACAGTGCCCTGTGCGGCCGCCAAGATGTTGACACGGACGGCTCCAGCCGCCTTATTTATTATCTGATAACGCGCTCTTGGCCCCACTGCTGGACGGCGTCGGGCCGCACTGGGGCCACAGGCCTGGGGGAGGAGGAAGGCGGGGTGGGGGAGCCAGGAGCCCAGCCGTGGCCACACCTCAGCTGGCAGGGCCTGCACACTGCACTCTGGGCCGGGTGCACTGAGGGATCCCCACACCTCCTCCTCCATGCAGGTCTTCCTTCTCCACAGCCCAGCAAGCTGGTGGGCCTAGAATGAGCCGCCTGGGGTCTCCCTGCGTGGGGAGGCCCCCGAGACCTGCCCTCCCTGGTCCCGGTAAAACCCCAGTTGAGTCCCTCCTCTCAGCGCACCCCTCATCCAGCTCCAGCCGCAGCCCATCCCCCACACCCCTGCACTTGGCCCCAGCTTGGATTTCCATGATGCGAATCTGGTTCTGTTTCTTCTTTGCATCCAAACCCTCGCTCCCTCGCAGCCCAGGGTCTGCTGCAGCAACTCCACACAGCTGGCCCGGCCCTGGCTGCCCCGTGGCCTCAGGCCCCCGGGTCCTGACACCTGCGTCCACTCTCAGGTGCAGGGACCAGACCCATCACATGTCAGAGTCTCCACCCGTGCTGTTTCCTCAGATCGATGGCCCTCCTTCCTCCGTGTCCAGCCCGGGACATGGTGCTCAGGGGTCGAGGCCCTCCGATGCCTCCTCCATAGCAGCAGGAGGGATCCCGGTGCCCAGAGCCCTCCTGCCTGGAGGTCAGGAGCCCAGGCCTCCCAGGAGGTCCCTGGCTGTGTGGGCAACCTGTGTGACAGTGTGTGCACCTGGGAGCCGAATGTGCGTATACATCAGGTGTGGGGACATTGCGATGAGAGGCGTTGGGCTCTCCTTTCAGTGCCGCCCCAGGGGCCATCCCCTGCCCCAGGCCGGCCGCTGCCCGGTCTCTAACAGACGGAGTCATCGCCGGCCCCTGGGCTGCCCTGGGACAACGGGAATGGTGCAATTCCAAACAAGAGGGGCTGCCCAGGTGGCTCGAAGGCACGTGTGTCAAGGAGCCCTCACCCATCGGTGCCCTGGGAGGATGTAAGAACGCAGACACACCACGGAAATGCGGGGTCTCAAGCCATGTACGGGGTCTCATCCATCCCCTGTGTGGACAAACACTTAGTGTGCAATGATGTTTGATCTGGAAGGGAGGGGGTGATAACAATAGTTATCTCTCGACAATTAAAGCTTTTTCTAAGTTCTTTTTCCTAAATCTTCTCCAGTGAATCAGCGTTGAGAACCAGGAGGGAAATGACGAAGGCGGCCTTCATAGGCTCCCGGGCCAGCCCTGTAGCCGTGCCATGTCCCCTCACCCAGGACACACCCCAAGGAGGCCAGCAGGGAGGCTGAAGGAGGCAGGTGAGGAAGGTCCTCAGGCCCGTGTGAAGAGGGTCCCCGGGGCCTGTGTGAAGAGGGTCCCCGGGGCCTGTGTGTGAAGAGGGTCCCTGGGGCCTGTGTGGGGAGGGTCCCCAGGCCTGTGTGTGGGGAGGGTCCCCGGGGGCCTGTGTGAAGAGGGGGGTCCCCGGGCCTGTGTGTGGGGAGGGTCCCCAGGCCTGTAGGGGAGTGGCCCTCGGCCCCGTGGTGGGGGAGGGCCCCGGCCTCAGGGACCGGGGCCCGTGGAGGGGGACCAGGGAATGGGGACTGGAAGTGGCCTCCCCGGCCCCATTCAGGGCCCCGGGGACCCGGCCCAGGTGGCCCGGGACCAGTGGGTCTCCCCGGGGTCTGGGGAGTGGCCCCGGGTCAGGTGGAGGGCTCCCCGGAGGGCCCCGGCCTGGAATGGCCCCGGGGTCTGTGGCCAGGGCCCCGGCCTGTGTGGAGGGCCCCGGGTCTGGCCCAGGGGGTGGCCCTGGGGCCTGTGGCCCCACCAGGGTCTGGCCCAGGGCCCCGGGGCCCAGGTGGACCAGTGGCCCCACCAGGTAGGGAGGACCCTGGGGGTCTTGTGTGGAATAGTGGCCCCAGGGGTCTGTGGTGGAGGGCCCAGGGAACTTAGGGCCTGGCCCCTAGGGTCTGTGGCCCCGGCTCAGTGGAGGGCCCCGGGCCCAGGGCCCCGGCCTGTGGAATGGCCTGGGGCCCAGGGACCACCAGTGGCCCACCAGGTGGTCTGGCCCCGGCCTCAGGGAATGAGGGTCTGGGGTCAGGTGGCGGACCCCGGGGTCTGTGGGGAGGGCCTGGCCCAGGTGGAGGGCCCCAGGGGTCTGTGGAAGGGCCCCAGGGCCCCGGCCCAGGGAAGGGCCCCGGCCTGGTGGCCCCAGGGTCTGGGGGGCCTGGCCTCAGGAATGGCCCCGGCCCAGGGCCTGGCAGGGCCCCGGGACCAGGGGGGCCCCGGAGGGACTGTGTGTGGCGAGAGGGTCCCCGGGCCTGTGTGTGGGGAGGGTCCCCGGGCCTGTGTGGGGAGGGTCCCCGGGGCCTGTGTGTGGCTGGAGGGTCCCCGGGCCTGTGAAGAGGGTCCCCGGGCCTGCGGGGAGTGCGGGTCCCCGGGGCCTGTGTGTGGGGAGGGTCCCCGGGGCCTGTGTGAAGAGGGTCCCCGGAAGCAGGTTCTGAGAGGAGGGTTGTTAGTGATTGGGTGGGTGTGTGGAGGCCGCAGCGTGAGCTCCATCCGGGTGATGTGTCCAGCACCTGCCTGGCCCGCAGGGATCCCAGAAGCACCGGCTGGTGCTGTCCCGCCACGGGTGGTGGGGAGGCCGCTTCGCGCCCGCCGCTCTGTGCTCCTGGGTACACTGTGGAGGGGCTCCAGGACCTGTGGTGAGTCCTCTGCCAGTCCCGGGCTGTCTGCCCCCTCAGGGTGGGCACTGCTCCAGGCGGGAGGCAGCCAGGAAGAGAATGTGCCAGGCGGTGGTCTCCGTCCTCTCCAGACTGCCCTGCTCCTGTGGGAGGCCCGATCCTCGCTCCCCACGGCTGCCGTCAAGGTGCAGCAGGAGGTGCAGGTGCTGAGCCCACTCAGCCTCTCCGGGCCGGGGGAGGCTCGGCTGGACCCATCTTTGCCAGTCACCGGACTCTCCCAGAACTGTGCCGGAGCTCGAGAGCAAGGGGCCTGCCACGCTGCCAGGAGCCCGGGGAAGCCCAGCCAGGAAAGGTCTCTGGAGAGGCCCTTCCCAGGCGGCCACTCTGAGGCTGCTCCCAGCAGTCCGTCCAGGGGAACAGCAGCCCTGGCCCCAGCCCAGGCGGGAGCCGCGCACAGGCCGCACGCCCTTCTGAGAAGCCTGTGGACACCGGCTGGGCCAGTCTGCTGGATTCTGGGTCCCAGAAATGTGGAAATGATGTGAGGCTGTGGGGAGGAGGCCTCAATGACCCAGTCCTTTACTTACTTCGAGGGCTTCCCCTTTGACCTCGAAACTCATCATTTCTAAATTGTAATGCTTGTGTGTAAAACGTGCCAAATAATTTGCCGCCAACACTGTCGAGCGTCCGCCATTTTGAGGCCTCGTTCTGCACCCCTTCATTTAGTCGTCTGCAGGACCCCAGGACATGCAGGGCCCTTGATCTTGACCTCCAAGAGGCTCTGGTGACAGGGATGGGGACAGGTCCAGTCAAGCCGTGTGCACGGGAGGGAGGGCAAGGCTGCCCCTCTGCGGGGCCAGGACGGGGGCTCATGAGGCAGAGCCATGGAGACAGGGAAAGAGACGGAGAGACAGAAAGGGAGAGAGACCAGTGAACCAGGCCCACCGCCCCCGGTCTGATAACCATGACCTCCTGGGGACTGCATTCCGCCCCCCACCAGCCTCCTGCTGCACAAAGCCCATGCAGGCCCCAGGGGGCACATCGACAAGCCTGTCCCTGTCGGCCCTGGAGGGTCAGGGAGGGGCGAGGAGGACCCAGGCCGGGCTGGGCAGCTGCTCAGCCAGAGCCGCCCCGCAGAGGCTGCCCGGCCAGGTCTCCAGCAACAATCCCAGGGGTGTGGAAGGGTGTGAAAGGCAGCCAGGGGTGTGGAAGGCAGCAGAGCAGCTTTTCTGGGGGCTTTGAAAGAAACACAGAAAAGCCTTCCCAGCAGCATGGTCAGGACCCCCAGCCCCAGGCCCGGATCCCGTCGGATTCCTCACACAGGTGTCTCCTAACAACCTTTCCAAAGGGAGGTGCTGAGGGCAGATGGAGTCTGGGGAGGAGCCCCCACAGGGGCTGGGGGCCGCCACCAGGTGCCTCCCCACCTCCCACTGGGCACTCTCCCCCAAGCAAAGCTCAGAGGTCAGCTGAAGGCACTGGCCAGCACGAGGCCAGGACAATGGTCCTGCCAGCCCGAGATGGGACACCAGCGTGAATTAGCTGAGAGACTTTGGGGCCCTGAGCTCAGATGATTTGGGGGTGGCATCCCCTCAGAGGATGGGTGACGGTCATCAGCCTCAACGCGGTGCCCCCTGGCCCATCTCCCTGCCTCAGGGAGAGCTGAGGGGGTGCAGAGAAGGGGCCTGGGAGGCAGGATGGCTTCAGGAATTCGTCCTCAGTCACACAGGGTGTCACTTCCTTGGCTGGGCTAGGACAGCCCATCCCAGCCTCGGCTGAAATAAGATCAGCCGAGATGAATGGCGCTGAGGGACCGTCCCCTTGGTGACCCTGGCCCGGGCTCCAGAAGGATCTGGGGAAACGGCTGGTCCCTCCGTGAGCCTCCACGTCCAACGGCCTTTTCTGAGCCCTCAGCCCGAGCCGAGATCGCCGCTTCCAGAAACAGTTAGGGAGAGTGCTAATGAGTTTTTCTGCAGATTTTAAAATAAACACAGAAAACCCTCAATACCTTGGCCTCCTTAAATCAACAGCGCTTTCGAGTGGGTGCCTCTGCTGACGGATGGCTGCTCTGCGGCCCGGCTCTCCCCCAGGCCTCCTCTGAAGCTTCACCGGGATTTTCTAGTGAAAGATTTAAGGCCCTCCATCCCAGCCCGTTAACCTCCCTAACGAAAACACCGGGTCCGTCCGCTTCCTGCCCGCGCCTCCCTTGCAAGCAGACTACTTGGGTTGAGTTGTGGGCAGCGCACAGCGCTGTGGGCCCAGACTCCACAGACAGCCTGGAAGAGTTCACAGTCACTTTCAGATAAATCTCCTTTGTTTATTTTATGAATGAGAGGGGAAATTAAATACTCAAATAAAGTTGTACATCCACGCACTGGAAGCCCAAGAGACACTTAGACCCCCCAGCTCTTGTGGGGGCCAAGGGAATTCCCAGCACAGCCCCAGGGGCGGCCACGAGGGAGGTTTGGGCACAGCACAGGCCTTGCCCCCAAGCCCAAAACTCAGCGCCAGGTCGGAGGCCCTTGAGTCCAGGTCCAGGACAGCGTCTGGAGGTCTGCTGGCAGGCAGATGTCCGGCAGAGTGCAGTCGGCTGGGAAATGGCTCAGGCCAGGGTTCAAGTCCCAGCTGCCACTGAATGTGGAGGGCCCAGGGTAAGCTCTCTGTGGCTCGGCCTCCCTGTCTACAGAGCCAACAAAGATTCCCAGCCATGTGCCCGCCTGATGGTCAGTGTTGGCCACTCAGCTGGTCCCTGAGACATCCTTGCTGCCTTTACTCCTGAATCCCCTCTCACGGGTGGGGCTGCCACTTGGCCTCAGCTCTGCTCGGACCTTCTTCAGCCTGCCTGCAGAGCAAGACGGGGTCTCCTGCCCTCTCCCCGCACTCTGTCCCCTTGCAGATGGATGAATGTGCGCACAAGTGCCAGGGCCGCTCCAGCTCTGCAGAGGAGCTGGGGCACCCCGGGCCCATCCTCTGGGCCCAGACAGTGTACGCTGCCTCCTTGGTAGAGACGAGGTTAGAGGAACCTCGTAGGGATGGACAATAGGCTCTAAAAATACCCCAAAGGCAGGCAGGATTTGCCAGTAACATCTGTAAGTTCTGTCCGGCGGAAGTTATAAATACTCAATAATGTTAATTCATTTGTCGTCTGGGGACAGCCGTGTCCTTTGCGGGGACAAGGGATGTTTTTCCAGATTTGTAATTTATTGCTCTTTACAGTTAAATCCAGCTACAGACCAAAAAAAAGGAAAAATTTTAAAAAAGCAGGGTCTCCCCCAGAGCCACTGAGAGCTGGTGCTCAGGGAAGGTCAGGGGTCATGTCCTGACCCCCAGGCCCATGGGAGGCCCCTACCATCAGCCCCCACCCCGCTCCCCACTCAGGCAGCAGGACCTCTATGTGACCCCAGAGGACCTTGGGGCCGTCCTTGGTGTCCCCAGGCAGCCAATGTCAGCCGCACCTGCCTCCAGAGAGGGTGGCAGTTCCTTCACTTGACCCCACCCCTCCGCCCTGGGGTCTGCAAACCCATCTGGGTGACCTTGGCAGTGTCCTTCTCTCCCCACCCAGTCCATGCTGCCATCTACCCACTCCCTTCCCGCAAGGACCCCATGGCTCCTCAGGGCCCCCAGACTCCCGCCTCAGTGGCCCTCGAGGCTCTGCCCACATGCTCCACGCAGACCCCCTGAGCTCACCCCCCACCTGCCCATCCTCACATGCCCAGGCCAGGGCTCCACGCCTCTCCCACCTGGGCTCCCTCTGCCTGGCTGTGTCCCCCACCCTGTGGGTCCCATCATCCTTCCAGGCCAACGTGGGTCTGTGTGGCCCTCAGTGCCCCTCCCGGAGCTCAGCCACCCTCACAACTCCTTAGTTATTGGTGTCACTGGTAGTTTGCAGTTCTCACTGAATCCCAGCCCCAGAAGGATGGGTCCCATGTGGACCACATTTGTTACCATACAAAGGGGCCTGTACAGAGCCTGGCATACAGCAGGTGCTCAATAGAGCTCCATCGGGAAGCTGGGACCACGCAGTACCCACCGGGGTCCCCTTCGAGGGCTGCTGCAAGGGCCTCAGTGGCCAAGCCCTAGTGAAGGGCAGCCAGTCCGTGTGCCAAGGACCACATGGAGCTGCAGTGGGTTGGCCTGAGGGTGTGAGCACAGCTGGGCAGGTGACCAGTTATCGCCACTTATCACAGAGCAGGTGAAATGTCACCGAGGCAGTGCAGTAAAGGGCTCCCTGCCCCCTTAGACTTCCTCCACAGCCCCAGCCACACCCAGATCTGCCCTGACTCCAACCCGACCCGACCCGGGGCCTTCCCACCTCCCAGCACATCCCGCCCAGCCTGCCTCCCCGGAACCCTGACCCCTGCCTGGAAAACGGTCCTGTTTCCTCCCCAGGGTTTTGCATCACAGGAACCTGCAGAGGAGCCCCGCCTGAGGCCCTGGAGGGCGATCTGGGTGGAGACCCCGAAGAGGCTCCAGAGCGCACCGGTCTGCTGGTAATTGCCGTGTGGCCTCAGGCAGGTCCTGAACCTCTCTGAACCTCAGTTTTCTACTTTGAATAGCGGGGGCAGTAAGAAGTCACCCCCAAAGGACAGCAGCACCCTTAGAATAACACGGACACCCACCTCTCACTCACACAGCCTGGGCACAGCGAGGGCTGAGGAGAAGGACTGAGGAGGGCTGGGGGCTTCCAAGAGCCAGAGGGCCCTGAGGCGAACCTGAGCCCAAGAGACACCTGGGCCTGCTGTGCTGGGGTGCTGGGTGTTAGGACCATCCTGGCATTCTCACGGGGACAGCCCGAGGGCACGACTAAGGTGCAAATTCGTCTCCACCCTCTGCCCTCCTCAGGGTAGGCAGGCCTCTGCTCTGCCCTCCTCTGCTCTCCGTGTATCTCTCTCGCGCGCCCTATCTTTCTCCCTCCCTCTCCTTCCCTCTCCCTCCCTGTCTCCTTCCCTCTCTTCTTCCTTCTCTCCCTCCCTCTCCCCACTCTCTCCCTCTCTCTCCCTCCCCCATCTCTGTCCCTCTCTCTCCCCCTCTCCCTCTCCTTCCCCCTCCTCTCCCTCCTTCTCTCTTTCTCTCTCCCTCTCTCTCCCTTTCCCTCCCTCTCTCTCCCTCTCTCCTCTCTCTCTCTTCTCCATCTCCTCTCTCTGCCGTCACAAAGGCCCACCCTCCCCATGCGCTCATCCCTCATCCTTCAAGAGTCTGTGAGGCCTGGGGCGGGCCAGGTCGGGGGCCTGGGACGGCCTGCACTCCCTCCACCCGCCCTGATCGGAATGTCACCACCCGGGCCTCCATGGCCCAGGTGAGACCCCTGATTCCACCGTGTGTTAAGGGATGATGCCAAGATGGCACTAGTCAAATAGGACCCCACAGACCTGGGCCCCACCAGGCCCCCCCAGGTGGAGGAAGGGCTGGAGTGGGGAGCGGGTGGGCCTGGGGTGCTGAAGAGCCACAGCTGAGGCTCGGAGAGCCTGACCTGGGGGAAGGCGTTGACCTGGGGGAAGGCGTTGGCTTTAGCTCCTTTGGTGGCTGCTCTGTCTCCAGGTCCTTGCCAAGGCACTCTGTCCCCTTGACCCCCCACCACAATGGACACAGGGAGCCATCTCCTCAGGGTCAGGGGATGGTGGCTATTCCTGTCTCTAGGACGATGGTCTGATGGAGGGGGAGAGGAGGGGAGGGAAGGTGTGCTAGGAGGTAGAGGGAGGGAGGCCTGGTGGGGAGGGAAGGGGTCCTGGGAGGGGACCTGGGGGAGGAGGGAGGAGGGCCTGGGAGGGGTGAGGGGCTCCTGGGAGGAGGATGGAGGGGGCCTGGCACAAGGAGGGAGTGCATGCTCATGGGCAGGGGCGTCCTGTTCCCGTTGCAGGACTGTCCACCTGGTGCCTGCCTGGTCTTGCACGGCCACCCCTGCACACTGATGACCAGCACAAGTTAGGCACAGTCCGCCCTCCGGGGACATTGGAAGTCAGAGGGGCACAGCGCCTTATGCACTTAGAGGCCGCCTGCCCCTGGGCATAGTCCCCACTGTCCCACCCAGAGTGAGGTTAGGGGGCTGCCTGGGAAGCCATGGGGACTGCAGGGCCCAGACCACACAGGCCGGACCGTCCAGCGCAGGCCGCCCTCCGCTAGTGGTGAGGGAGAAGCTACAGCCCAGCGCCCTGGAGTATCTGCCCGCCCAGACAGTGGCTGCTCACGGTCAGGTCCACACCATCCAGCTCACAGCTCTCACCCACTGGGCATCCTCCCCATGGCCTGAGGAACTACCCCAGGGGGCCATAGCCTTATCCTGAAGACACTGCCAGCCCTGGCAGGACAAGCCTCCGGGCAGGATGGTGAAGAGCAGCTATGTGGTCAGGAGGAGTGGCCGGTCCCAGAGCCCCAGGCAGCATGGCCGGGGTGAATGACCTCGGGGACGTCTGCCACACACAGGGGCAGGGATCCTGGTACAAAGGTTCCAGAAACAAGAAACAGCCATAAACCAAAGGGCAGTTTTCATGGAAAAAAGGGTTGGGGCCGCAGTCGGCCCCCAGCGGCAGGAGTGCGTATGGGAGCCGCTGGCCGGGATGGATGGGCAGCAGGTGGGGACGCGGGCCCTCTGCTCAGCAAAGACCCTCCTGGGGGGTCCTTTCCCTCATTCTCTCAGCAGAAGCTTCCTGAGTGGCCGCCGGGATTCACTGGGAGCCAGGTATGCCCCAGCTCAGTGCCTCTCTGAGAACAGATAAGAAACCGTGAAGGTCTCTGGGTGCCTCCCCAGACCCGGGGCCGCCGGGATTCACTGGGAGCCAGGTATGCCCCAGCTCAGTGCCTCTCTGAGAACAGATGATAAACCGTGAAGGTCTCTGGGTGCCTCCCCAGACCCGGGGCCCGAGCCTTTTCCATCTTCTTGCGGCTTCTGGAATATCAAGAACTGAAAAAGGTGAAACGGAGCTAACACGGCGTCAAGTGTGACGTATCTGAAATGTTTCACAAATTCATCCTTCACCCGCCGTACGCATGGCGCGGAGTCGGCCGGGCCCAGGGGATGGGGACGCGCAGGTAAAAGGGACACAGTCCCACCGGGACCGTCTGTCCGGGGCTGACGCAGACAGTGGAGAAGCGCCCGCAGTGCCGTATGCGATGGTGCTCAGGGCTGAGAAGGCTGGGGACGCTCACTCATTTGTGCAGGGTTGGGGCGGGGTGGAGGCCGCCAGATTCAACGGGAGAGAGCAGAGAAACCCCCTGGGTGGGAGGAGGTCAAAGGACATGGGCGTTTATGGGCGTTTGAAAGCTGCGTGTAGCTCAAGAAGGGCCTGGGTGTCTCTGGGCTTGGAGTGGCCCAAGGATTCTGGGTGCCGGCGTCCTGAGCCAGGGTGAGCCTGGGGGTACGACCCAGCCAGGACTCCCCGGGCACTGGGTCTCTGCCCACAGGAAGAGGTCCTAAGTGTTCTGCCTCCTGTGTGGCTCCACGCGGCTTCTTCACCTGCACAGCCCAGGGGCTCTGTGTGTGCCTCCACCTGCTCACAGCTGTCCATTCCCGGGGAACACCTTCGGCCAGAGGGGGCCAGGACCCACCTCACCCAGAAATGCCTGCTTCTTTGGGTGATGGTCAGCAGCAAGCACAGAGGTGGAGGGAGGTGGGTGGGGCAGGAGGATGAGCCCCAGAGAGGCCCCCGCCAGGAGCCAGCTGGCTGTGGGCCCTCGCCTTGCCCTCACCACCTCTGACCCCTCTGCTGCCCATGCTGAGCTGAGCGAATGGGGTGTGCTGAGTGGAGCCAGTGAGTGGACAAATGAGTGAATCCCTGCATGGATCAATGAATGGAGCGTGCAGGGAAGGACCCGCTCCGTCCCCACGTGTAGCCAGCAAGTGTCCACAGTCCGGAGCCCACCGTGTGCCTGGTCTGCTGCTGGGCAGTGTGAACACAGATCCCCAGGCCCCACCTGTGAGGCCACCACAGCCAATGGCTGCCAGAGGAGGGTGCAGGGACGCCCCTTATGAGTGAGGGGGGCCGACTCTGGGGTGCGTTTCAGGCTCTGGGGCTGTGACTGGGCTGTGACTGAGAGCGCCTCCCAGCTCAGCTCTCCCAATCCTGCATCCCACTGCCCCTTTCTTCTGGGAGCACCTCTCAGTGAGTCCCTTGCACAAAAATTTCCATCTCAGACTCTGTTTCTCGGGAAACTGTGCATCGTAATAAAGCCTGTGGGAACCAGGGATGAGACAAGTGTCCCCAGCACCAATTCACCCTGACGCTGACGCTCCCAGCCCCATTCTCAACCAACTGCAAGTGCCATGGGACTCGGAGCTCCTGCAGACAGGGTCCAGGGCTCAGAGCTGCTCATTCTCGCATACCCCAGGTGATGTGTGTGCACCTGTGTCTCCCAAATATTCACGCTGAAGTCCTTTCCCCAGCACCCCAGAAAGTGGCCTTATTTGAAAATAGGGTCACTGGTAATGTAATTGGCTAAGATGAGGTCGTACTAGGTTGGGGTGGACCCTTATCTAAGATGCCTGGGCCCTGAGAAAGGGGAAATCGGGCACAGACGGGCACAGGGAGCAGGTGCGAGTTGAAGACAGAGACCATGATGCTTCCACGAGCAGAAGAGCAGCAGAAACCACGGCACAGCACCAGAAACCGGGAGTGGGAAGCAGGTCCCTCACCCCCTCTCAAGGAACCAGGCCGGCCGATGCCTCAATTACCAGACTTGGGACCTCTGGAACTGCAAGACAATGGATTTCCGCTGTGGCAGAGCACCAGAAACTGGGAATGGGAAGCAGGTCCCTCACCCCCTCTCAAGGAACCAGGCCAGCCGATGCCTCAATTACGCAGACTTGTGGCCTCTGGAACCACAAGACAACGGATTTCCACTGTTTTGGCCACCCGGTCTGCGGCACTCTGCTATGACAGCCCACACCAGGCCACCGGCCTCTCCACCACCTTTCCACCCTTCCTCTGGTGTCATCTGCCCAGGAGAGAGGACTGAGCTCTGCTAATATCACCCAAGACCACAACCCATGCACCCATATGGGCCTGGACCTTTCAGACAAAGGGCCTCTGACCTCACAGCCAGGGCTCTTCCGAGATGCTCGGCAGCCTGATGAGATGGCCGGGTGGCATCTTTGTCCCCATCACATAGATGAGAAAACTGAGGCCCAGAGACTTGAAGGCGGGGTTCTGTACCTGGGCCACAGTGGGTCAGAGACTGCCCCCCAGAAATCTGCCCACTGCAGGGTTGGGAGGGACAGAGCAGGCAGGATGGGCCAGGTGGGGTGAGCCACTTAGGGTCTACCCTGTGGCTGGGCAAGGCGGGGCACTGACTTCCGTCGCATCAGTGACTATCATCCAAGATGTCACCATCATTGGCCCGCTTGTCAGATGTCTGTCTCGCTGTCCAGGCCAGCGCTGCCCAGTGTATGACTTCAAACATACCAGTGGCCATGCTAAGGAAAGGAAAAAGAAACAGATTATTTTAACAATATATGCTAACCCAGCGCATCGGAAATGTCATCAGCTCAGCACATTATCAGCCTAACACGTGACGAGCGGTTCTTCTGTTTGTCCCAGGTCTTCACGGTCCACGTGAGCTTTGCGCCGGCCCCACAGCTCACCAGGGACCAGCCAGTGTGACTGGGGGCCACTGAGCCAGAGAAGATGGCTCCATGGAACCCTGATTCCCCATTTCCACGCCCACGAGCGAGGGCGTGCCAGGCTATAGACGATTATTCGTAGTTGCTATACGAATGAATGACCACACGGACAAATGTGCTGTGACCCGGGCTGGGTTGAGGCCAGGGCTACATCTTTGTGGGTGGGCGGGAGGCTGCACATGGCTCCAAGGTGTGGGTGGGAAAAGACAGCTGGGTGCAGGGGCAGGATGCTGCCCCTGGTGCCCTCCCCAAGGGGCAGGAGGAGGAGAGGGGAGGGTCTGGGACACCACACCCTCAGTCTCCTCCATGAAACCCACGGGGAATGGGGACAGGGGCTTTGCTCCCCATCCCAACCCTGGCCAGCCAGACCCCTGTGGCTGTCATTCCAGCCCCACAGATGAAGGGTTGAGTCAGCGTGCAGACGCTGAGCCTTCCCCATCAGAGTCCCCAGGCCCACAGGCAGACCGCCACGCAGTGGTAGATGGGCTGGGGTTTCCACGTAGTCTTCCAGCCAGCTCCCCAGAGTAGCTTGGCCACCCAGGCGGGGTGAGGGTCGTGCCAGTGTCTGCTGCCAGGGGGAGGCGTCTGCTGATGCGCCTGGTGAGGAAGCGGCCTGGTGGCAGCGAGCAGCAGGGAGTGGAGACTCAGGCTTTCCAGGCAGAACGCTGAGGCCAGGCCTGGGGGAGGCTGCTGCTAAGAGGCGCCCGGTCCCTCCCGGCGCTGCTGCTGTGGGTGGTGGTCGGCAGCGAGCACAGAGAAGGAGGGACAGGAGGATGTGCCCTGGGAGGCCCCAGTCAGGAACCGTCTGGCCAGGTTTGTGCAGCTCTGGAGAGCAGGCCGCGGGCCCCAACCCTGCCCTCACCACCTGTGGAACTTGTCCCCGATGCACACGGCACGAGGCCCAGAGGAAGGGAAGATTGACAGGCATGTCTACATCCATGTTTACCCTTCTGCCCACAACACTACAAACAAATGAGAGGGAAAACATCAATGGGCTACAACATTTGCAACATATATGATAAAGTATTATTAGGCTTAAAATGTAAAGAGCTTTTAGACGTCAATAAGAAAAAAATGAAAACCTCATCATGAAAAAAGACACCAGACAATGTGAAAGCAGTTCACCAAAAAAGAAATATAAGTGACAGATAAATATGACAAATGATCAACTTCACAAGTAATCTAAGAAACCCAAATTAAGGGCCAGGCGTGGTGGTTCACACCTGTAATGCCAGCACTTTGGGAGGCTGAGGCAGGCGGATCACCTGAGGTCAGGAGTTTGTGACCAGCCTGACCAATATGGAGAAATCCCATCTCTACTAGTAACATAAACTAGCCAGGCGTGGTGGCACGCGCCTGTAATCCCAGCTACTCAGGAGGCTGAGGCACGAGAATTGCTTGAACCCGGGAGGCGGAGGTTGTGGTGAGCAGAGATTGTGCCACTGCACTCCAGCCTGGGCAACAAGAGTGAAACTCCGTCTCAAAAAAAAAAAAGAGAGAAATCCAGATTAAAATAAGATACTGTTTTACCCAGCAATTGGCAAAGTTGAAAAAGATGTGATGCCCGCATTGGTGAGAATGTGCAGAAATAGATCATCTCAGGTCTGCTACAGGGGTCAAGGGGAGGACTCCCGCAGGGCAAATGTCGGTGTGTAAAGAGCCTTAGAAATGGGCACAGCATCACCAGGAGTCAAGGTCTCTTTTAAGAAGAAAGAAACGAGTGTGGCGTAGCCCCCACAGGTTCAACTTCTGGGGACCATTCCCAAGACATAAGCTCGGATGAGATGCGCCTGGAGATGTCCATATAAAGATGCTCATTCCAGGTTGTTTATGACACCCCCAGATAAAAGGGAAAACAGCCCCAATGCCCAACCAGAGCAGCTCATGGATCCCATGTGACTTCATGCAGCTTTAAAAATTATAGCGTGAGCCGGGCGCGGTGGCTCACGCCTGTAATCCCAGCACTTTGGGAGGCTGAGGCAGGCGGATCATGAGGTCAGGAGATCGAGACCATCCTGGCTAACACGGTGAAACCCTGTCTCTACTAAAAAATACAAAAGAGTAGCCAGGCGAGGTGGCGGGCGTCTGTAGTCCCAGCTACTCGGGAGGCCGAGGCAGAGAATTGCTTGAACCTGGCAGGCGGAGCTTGCAGTGAGCCAAGATCGCGCCACTGCACTCCAGCCTGGGTGACAGAGTGAGACTCCGTCTCAAAAAAAAAAAAATTATAGCGTGAAATTCAAAAATGAGAGAACGCACCCATGAAATATTGTTAAAGTGAAGAAAGCAGTTTATGGCATCAGTTCCTCAACCTGCACGGAAAGCACATTGGACCCCAGGGTCCAGGGACGTCTCTCTGCCACAGTGGGGCTTCCTAACCCACCTGGGGGCCTGCAGCACCCTTATCGCCAGAGAGAACCTGAAAGTCTTGCTTCAACCACAGCCAGCTGACCATGACCCTGACCATGACCCTGACTGACTATGACCCTGACTGACCCTGACCCTGACTGACCACCACCCAGGGCTGACCGTGAGCAGACTGGCCTGGACTCACCCCTGGCTCTCAGCCCCAGTGGCCTCATGCCCTGCAGCAAGTGATTCAGCCTCTCTGAGAATCCATGTGCTCGCCTGCAAAATGGGTTTACATGGGTGCCGGCACCTCAGGGAGCTGCAGTGACTCAGAGAGACACATGCGGAGTCCTCACAGCCCATCAGTGTTCAGGAGGCATCCTCTGTGCAGGGAGGGGCCTCCCTGCACCCTGCCCCCGGGGCTCGCCCCCTCCTCTCAGGGTCACAAGGCACAGGGCAGGGTTTTCTGTGCCTTCGCCGCCCTCGCCCACGCGGGGAAGGCTCTACCCACCACTGCCCCCAAGGAAGAGGAGGCGTGCACTGTCTTTTCCTAGGCCCAGCTAAGACCCAGGCAGGGGATGCGGGAGCAATGGCCTAGGGGAGTCTCCAGCAAAGGGGGGTTCAGGAAGAGGATCCCCAAAGGTATGAGAGGAGGAATAGCTGGAGGAGAGGAGGGCCCTGGGCTAGATGTTATGGACAGGACAGCACACCAGCCTGGACGCTGGTGACCCTGGGAGCAGAGGGCGGGGCACTGGGCCCTTGTGTGGGGAGCAAGCTGGGAAGGAGTGCCAAATAGCCCTTCAGACATGGGCTGCAGGAGCCTCCAAAGCCCCCGAAGCCTGCAGAACACCCCTAAGGCTGCCAGCCCCTCTAAAGGACAGAGTTGAGTGGAACACCCAGAGTTGCCCCTTCAACTCCAGACACCTGGGCCAGGCATCCCCCCAGGGGTCCTAGGTGCGTCCCAACAGAACAAGCGCCCAGTAAACGCAAAGCCCGTTGTGCTGGGGTGAACGCTCGGGCTCTGCCTGGCAACTCTGCCACGAGCCCAGGTTCTCCCGTGCACTCTGAGCTGACCCCGGCCTTGCCCAACATGGCGTGGGACTTTGCAAACCAATCAGTAACACTCACCCAAGCGCAGACACCAGGGCTCTCAGGCAAGGTAGGCGGGACCCTCCGCCTCTGCTCGCTGCAAACCGTGAGGCCTCCCGTTGTGCCCCCAGCCCCACCCCAGATCCTCCACCTGGCGTCTCCCAGGGGCTGGCTCTGCAGTGACACTCAACATCTTTGGGGAAGCTCAGTCTGGGCCCTTTCCCATCCTCCATGGCCTCCCTCCCAGAGAGCTACTTTTATAAAATCATTTGCAAAATATTAAAAACACACACCAAAAAAACTCACGCTCAAAATTGCTTAAAGATGCACAAGTCCCCCTTGTCCCCTAGAGGTCACCCCATTCCCTCCTCCTGGGCCCCCGGCATCACCAGAAGTGGCGGGCCAGCCACGCCCGCATCGTCCCCTTGACAACATCTCCCTCCGGACTGAGGTCTGGGGCTGGAACGGGTGTCCTGAGCCAGGGGATTACCTCAGACCTGGGTGGATACCAAAGCAGTGGTCAATTCTGTAAAAAGAACATTCTGGGCCCTGGTCAGGAACCCACCCCTCAGGTGACATGGACATCCCTCAGGCAGCAAACAGCCATTGCCTCAAGGCAGACCCTGTCCCCAACCAGGCAAAGTCCACACCCCTGGGGGGATCCCCTGGAAGTGGATACCCCACTTTCCAGCAGGACAGCCAGGCTGTTCCAGAATGCGGCTGCTGCTCCAGGAGACGACCCCACAGGGCGGGCACTGAGCGCTCAGGCGCCGTTGACCAGGGAAACGCATGGGACTAAAAAGCCATCACAGCTCCAGGAATGTCACCATGAACGTGCACTCTTCCATCACAGCGGCGTCTACCCACACTGGGACCTCTGTCGTGCTGGGTCGGGTTCTCCAGAAGCAGAGCCTGAGACCACGCATCTGGTGACACATTGAGGCTGCATTCAGGAGAAAGGTGAGGGAGGCCAGGCAGGATGGGGAGGCAGGGCGGCATAGGGAGGGCTGGGCAAGAATGGGGTCCCGGAAGCGTCCAGCCTCAGTCTGCTCCTGCGGGGAGCCCTGGAGGGTGAATTGCACCACAGAGGTTCTCCCATTGAGAGGCAGGGGCCGGGTGTTACCCCAACACTGCTCAGCCGTTGGTTGTGGGCTGCCTGGGGGGCAGGTGGGAAGACACAAGCTCCCAGGCCCTTCCTGGTAAGGTGGCTCTGGTTTCTTAGAGCAATTCTCAGAAGTGACGGGTGGTGGCTGCTGGGGACACAGGTGTGGGCTGCTCAGGGTACAGGTGTGGGCTGCTGGGGTGCACTTAGGTGTGAGATGTTGGGGTGCACTTAGGGGTAGGCTGCTTGGAGTACACACAGCTGGGGAGACATGCGTGTCTCAACCCAGTAACAGGGATCCAATAACCTGGGGGAAGCCTGACAGTGTCTGCACCCTCAGCCCCAGTAGCATGTGGCCCTGCTGGGCAGGTGTTCCAGCTCACAGGTGTGGAGCCAGGGCTCTGGGTCCCCAAGCCAGGCCCTGCTGGTGGACACAGCTGCACACACCACTGAGTCCCATTCTGGCTGAACACCTGCTTGGAGGCCACCCTGGGAAGAGCTGGTAGCAGGAGCAGGCCGGGCCAGGTGATGTGGAGTAGGAGCGGCGTCCCACCCTGCAGGGAGGGAGAGAGAGAGCAGGTCAGGGTGAGCTGGGCAGACCCACAGCTTGGAAGTTAGTGGCCTGGGAAGGTGGAGTGGCCCCCAGCAAGGAGAGGCCCAGAGAGCAACTCAGGAGCCAGGCATGAGGAGCGAGAAGCCCAAAGCCCAGCCTCAGGGCGCCTGCAGGCTCAGCGCTGAGCCTCCAAACAAGACTTGGGAAGCGCCAGGCCGTGAGGTTCACCTGGAGCCCTGAGTCCTGGCTGGTGGACTCAGAGAGCACACTGAAGGATTCTGCACTTCCTCATCCTCTCACGAATGTCTATGGAGTGCCTTTCTGGATGGTTTCAGGTTCCTAGGCCTCCACAAAATGAGCAGCTTACAACAGAAATTCATTCTCCCAGCTATGGAGGCCAGGATCCCAACATCAAGGTGTGCGCCAGGCCGCAAATGCGCCCCGATACAGGCTGCAGGGGTATTGTGAGATGCTGGGGTACACATTAAGTGTGGGCTGCTGGGAGCACAGGGTGCCCTGCTACAGGTTCCTTTTGCTTCTGGCGAGCCTTGGGCGGCCTCACTCCGGGCTGCGCCTCCTCTCCAAGGCGCTCCCTGTGGGTCCAGGATCACGTGAGCTTCCTGTGAGGACGCCGCCATGTGAGTCAGACCTCCAAGACTTCATCTCAACTTGACCACATCTCCAAAGCCCCTATGCCCACACGAGGTCACTGGGGACCAAGGGACCACTCGCAGGTGCCAGGGCTTAGAACTTCAGCATATCTTCCGGTGACACGAGTGACACTCCCCCACCCCTGCTGTGTGCCTCTCAGACCCTCAGTATCTTCCTCTGTAGAAGGATAAACAACTGTCTCCCTAGCGGTGAGCCTGGGGTAGGGAGGGAGTCACGCCAAAAGCTGAGTGTGCGATGTCAGCACAGCACAGGTAAACTTCGGTGCTTCACCAACGCCCTGTGCTCTGTGTGTCTTTCAGCATCGTGGCACCAAGAGAGAGGGTAACAGGAGAGGCCGAGGAAGCGCCACCTGTCGAATCCACCCAGGCCAGGCTTCTCCAGTGGAATTACCCACATTTTCCAGTGGAATCTGCAACACCCCCACCTGACCCCAGAAGGGGGGGGCCGGGCCCTCATGAGGCCCCCCCGAGCCTGGCGACAGTGGTGGCCTCTCTCTCTGCACAAGAGCACGGGGGCCTTTCCACCGAGGCCCTGCTGTCCCCAGCCACGCTCTGCCAGCTCTGGGCAGCCCTCCGGCACCACTGCTGCGCCAGAAGGGCTGTCCAGTGTGGGGGCCCCTGGCCCGGTCACTCTGCACCACTGCCCTGTGCCGACACCACGCACACTCCCTCTCCCATTTGCGAGTGTCCTCACAGGCCTCACACGGCCACCGCCCAACCCCAGCACACGACATCGCGTGACACACAGGGAGGCCGAGAGCAGGCAGCGCAGGCCGGGCCGGCAGTGAGGACTCCACCCAGGTGTCTCCACAGCCCGGCGGTGGTCGTGGGCCACGCGCCCTGGAGCACCACGTCTTTGGAAGGACAGCGCTTGGCTGCCAGCTCCCCGGTGCCAGCTGTGGCTCTGAGGCGGGCAGCTGGCCAGGGCCCGGCAGCTTGCGAGGCTCACAAACCCATATGGCCCCCACCCGACACCCCTCACCCCTGAGTCCCGAGGCGTCTCCCTGCCTGCCTGCTGAGCCCTGGGCAGTCAGTGGCTACGGGAAGGGGCGCTCACCTCCCGACTCCACTGGCCCTTCCGCCCGCAGCCCAAGCCCAGGGCTGCTCTCCGAAGGCCCTGCCGTCAGACGGACAGGATGGGTCTCTTTCCCTTCCTCTTCTCTAAAGAAGAGACCTTTCTCCTGCCTTTGATCTTCCATAAAGCGCTGTGGCTTCTCGGCCAGGACATTGACAATTGTTTACTCATTTTAAAATAGCTGAAATTCATGTCAAACATTCCACATGTTAGAAAAATGTTTATGAAGTGTTATCATCGTTTATGTAACTGTGTGTGTTTAGGAAAGCAACGTGGACCGCAACGGACCACACAGACCTCAGCCTCAGCCCAGGCAGTGTCCCCCAGAGCACAGCGACCTGCCTGGCCCCAGACAGCAGACACCGACCCCTGCTCCAGGGCCTTCCTCCCACGGCCTTGGGGAGGCCAGGGAACCATCCAGGCTACCTCGAGACCCCAGTGCCCATATTTGAGGTGGGGTCCCTGTCCACCCCGTGGGGGCACTGTTGAAGTTTCAGAGGGGTCTCTCCCAGGATGTCCCCCGCTTGGGCTGGAAACGCTGTCCTGGTTATCTTGCTTCTCCTCAAGGCTGAAGTGTCCACTAATAATTCCTCCAGCACCTTTCTCTGGAGGTGGACCCTTGACTTCCTCCCATCTCTAGACAGGGTGAGGCTGGTCAGGGTGTTCCCTGCCGCACTCGTGCTGCCCAAATCAACAACCAGCTGCCAGGCACAGCCCCCAGAACCAACAAGACAGGCCTGGTCTCCACCCTCCTGGTCTCACTTTTCAGCAGGACGGAAAGGTATCAACTTGCTGTCATTTCAAAGGCATCACTCTGCACGAATGCTGAGGGCACGCGCCAGCCAAGGTGAGCTGTTCCCAGCTCACGGGAAGGATATAACCAGGGCAGAGGGGCAGCAGGAGCAGCCGTGCAAAGGCCCTGGGGAGAGGAAGGCACCAGCATGGCTGAAACGGGGAGGAGAAGGGCAGGGATGGGCTGGAGGCAGGGGGGCCACTGAGGGTTTTAAGGGACAGTGGGGCATGGGGCTGTGGTGTGAAGTGAAGGCCTCTGCAGTCAGTTTGAGGCCTCAGGAGCCAGCACAGACCTGCTCTGTCTGAGAGGTGGGGTCACAGTCCAAAGGTCATGGGCAGGTTCTGACCTGCCCTCCCCACTGTGCAGCCCGGACAGGTCGCTTCGCCTCTCTGAGCCTCCATTTTCTGATCTTTAAATTGCGACTAATACCAACAAGAAATGCTAAAATTAAAAAGACAGACAATACCAAGTGTCGGAAAAGGCTGGAGCAACTGGGACGCTCCCGCACCCTGGTAGGAGCAAAATGGCATGGCCACTGTGGGAGCAGGTGGGTAGTTTCCTGTAAAGTTACACAGACGCTTATCACAGGGCCTGGCCATCCACGCCTGTGCTCCTGCAAAACTGGCACACGGATGTTTATTGCAGCTCTGTTCACAATCGCCAAAAAGTGCAAATGATGTGGATGGCCATCGCAGGTGAATGGGTGAGCAGAGTGCCACCCACACAAGGCACACGTGCCACACAGACAGGCCTCCAGTCCCCTGTTCCAGCAGACATCAGAGCCACACAGAGCACAGGTGCAGGGCAGGTGAGCCCCAGAATTGGGGCTTGGTCCACGAGGGTTCTTGGCTTACCCAGGAAAGAACTCAAGGGTGAGCCGGTGGCGTTAGCAGCTTTGATTGCAGCAGCTGTGCACGGTAGCAGCAGAGGGACCCTCCTTGTGAGGCAGGACTCCCCCCTAGGCGGCGAGCCCAGAGCAGCTGCTCAGAGGCAGTGCTGCACTCATATTCGTACCTGCATTCTGAATTTTTAGTAAAAGGCTGGTACTTCCAAGTCATGACCATGGAAAGGGGGAGTAACTCCCGAGTGTTGCCGTGGCAATGGTAAACTGGCCTGGCACTGGTGGGCATCTTATGGAGAGGTGCCTCTTCCCTGTTTCAGCCAGTCTTCAATCTGGTCCAGAGTTTGAGCCCTGCCTCTAAGGTCAAGTCCCACCTCCTGCAATAGAAAGTGTGGTTCCATTTATACAAAATCCTAGAAGAGAATTAATCTCCTGCAATAGAAAGCAGGGCATAGGATGAAATTCACTAGGAAGAGGCACCCAGGAGCCCGTGGCAACCAGAACGTCCTACATTGTGATCTGGAGTCACACGACTGTCTGTATCTGTCAAAACTCATCGAACTGGACACTCGAGATGAAGTGTGCTCTTATATGAACTTGTGAATTCTTCAGTAAAATGTCTGTGAGCAGGTAAATGCTCAATAGAGGTCGTGATTCTTCAACAGGTGCTCCTCTGAGGGAGAGAAAACGTGTCTCAAAGCCTGAACAAAATACCTAAAAGAGCCAAAGGCAGGAGCGCACCCGGACACCCACAGCAGCCTCTTCCCAGCCGAAAGTGGAGGCCACCCAGACACCCATCGGCGGATGAGCAGATCACCGCAGTCCACCCATGCAGCCCAGACCTTAATGGGAGCGAAGCACAGGCACAAGCTACCACGGAGGTGAACCTCAAAAGCACAGTGCTCAGGAAAACAAGCCACGCACAAGAGACCACACGTAGTGTGGATACAGCGATACGAAACACCCAGCTGGCAAATCTGGGGACAGACACAGGGCAGCGTCGCCAGGGCTGAGGGAGGGAAGGGGAGGGACTGCTAATGGGCACAGGGTCTCCTTTTGGGGGCAGGAAAATGTTTTGGAACTAGGTCAAGGTGCTGGCTCATGACAGAGTGAATGCACTAAACACCCCGGAACTGACTCCCTTAAAATGAGTGATTTCATTTCATGGAAATCTCACCTTAGTAATAATCATCTTAAAACCTGAGCGAAGCCTTAGCAGATCCTTGCCCTGGGTGTGCCCCTGTCCCCGGGGTCCTCACGCAGGCACAATGGGGCAAGAGAGAGCTGCAAACAGCCCTCAGGCCCCAGATTCCCCACTGACTTCAGCGTGGAGCGCAGCTGTGGGTAAGGGGCACAGCTAGGGAAGAAAAGTGATTCACCCAGATCAGTCCATCCCTCGCCCACAGGCGCGTTCACCCAGATCAGTCCATCCCTCGCCCACAGGCGCGTTCACACAGATCAGTCCATCCCTCGCCCACAGGTGCGTTCACGCAGATCAGTCCATCCCTCGTCTACAGGCGCGTTCACCCAGATCAGTCCATCCCTCTCCCACAGGCGCGTTCACCCCGGTCAGTCCATCCCTCGTCCACAGGCACTCATCAGCGCCTGCTGCACGCAGATTCCAGGGTGGAAGGAGCTTGTCTCTGAGTCTGGGGGACTCGGCCCCACACATGGTTGCATGGCTCAGGCCAGGACCTCGCCCCCGACACCCCCAGGTGTCCACGGTGCCTTCCACCGTCCCTTCACTTGCTCCTTTTCTGAGGGGCATTCAAGATGACCTGCCACATAAAAGTTTAAACCTGCACCAGAGGAAACTGTCGTCTGACAAGGAGCATGTGGCAAGCCAGGAGGATTCCTTCTGGAAAGAGCTTGGGTGAAACCGAGTCCTCTGGGTGTCCCCATCCACACTCCCTGATCATGCCCCAAACCAGGAGGGCCCGGACTTCCTGGATGCTCTGTTCCTGCCGTGCGCCCCACTGCCAAGCCCCGCGACTGTTTGGACAACCCCAACACCCTCGTCCTCTATCTCAGCTTTCCAAACCCTTCCCAAGGAGGAGGCTTCTAACTGAGCCGAAGGTTCACGCAGAGGCTGCCAGAGCCGGCCAAGTTCATCAAAGCCGGGCGGCCCCTCCCCCGCCCTGTCCCCATCCAGAACGCTGGCCCAGGCAGTGATGAATACTTCAGTCTCCCTTCCCACATCCTCATCATTTAACTTTCTTTTAGGCCATAAAATTCTGACTTCTAATATTTTCAACTCTGGTTTCTCATAAAACAGCAATATTAGTATTTCTTTAAAGACACATAGACCATTAAAGTATCTTTATGATGTGTGCGGGATCTGTGATGTATGGACGAAACCTCCCCGACACCAGGCTCCTGGCCACAAGGCACAGGTTACGACATCTCGATCTGACACAGTCTCCGTGTGCTGCAGGACGACGCGGTTTTATTATCTGTGACGTGCCAGCAGACAGCCCAGCTCAGTCCGGGGATCGCTCCCGTCACAGACACCTCCTCGTCCCCGCTGTGGCCTGCCTTCCAAAATCATGGATCAAGTTATCCCGACCGACAGAGATTTATGGTCCCATTTTACTCTCGTTAAATTCCCACAGCTCGAGGAAGCTGAGGCCACTCTGTGCAGACGCCTGGTCTGGGAGCACTGCCACGGCTGTTTCTAGCCAGGGGACAAAGTCAGCAGAGAGGAAGTCCAGAAGCACTGGCCAGGCTTGAGGTGGCCATCGCTGCCCCGTGGCAGCCCCTGCTGGCCTGAGCCATCATCCCACCTCTGTCTGGCCCGTCTGCCAAGGCTGGCACTGCCCTGGAAAACGGTGACGAAATAAGAACCACCTCAGGAGTGTCGCTAGGACCCTCGGTGGGCAGCACAGCCCTGGGCCCCTGGCACACAGCCCCTCTCATTTAACCCCACAGCCTCCAAGAGAGAGACACCAGGGCAGCCCCACTGTCCCAAAAAGGAAGCTGAGGTCAGAGGTCAAAATGGCCCAGGCACCTCTGCCCCACTTCCGGAGCCTCCACCCCACACACCCCAGGCAAGAGCCCAACCAGGACTTGGCCATGGGAAGACCCCTCCCAGCCAGCCCCCCCGTTCCACACACAGGGTCACCATTCCACATGTTCCCTAATTTTCACAATTTTTAACAAAGGCATAGGCACAAATAGTTTAGCCAGAGTAAAACGGTTCTGTCGGCTCTTCAGGAAACACAGCCCTCCCCTAAACCACTCCCCAGTTCTCACCGACCAGGGCTCATCTCGTCTGAGCCCAGAGGAACCTTTAGGCTTTGCCTCTTAGGGCTTGAGTTTTCTGGGTAAGACACAGCCCACCGGGGCCAGGCACGGTGGCTCACGCCTGTAATCCCAGCACTTTGGGAGGCCGAGGCAGGAGGATTGCTCGAGCCCAGGAGTTCAAGATCAGCTTGGGCAGAAAAGTGAGACCCTATCTCTACAAAACATTTTTTAAAAGTTAGCCAGGCATGGTGGCATGTACCTATGGTCCCAGCTGCTCAGGAGGCTGAGGCAGGAAGATCACTTGAGCCCAGGAGTTCAAGGCTGCAGCGAGCTATGGTCATGCCACTGCACTCCAGCCTGGGCAACAGAGCAAGACCCTGTCTCAGAGAAAAAGAAAGGAAGAAATGTTTATGGAGTCCACCACATGTCAGGGGCCAAGACTCAGCAATGAATGGGCAAACCCTTCCTGCCTCAAGGAGGTGGTACCCTGAAGACCCCCGAGCCAACACACAGTCTCTACCAAGGACTTGTATCGTACAGGCCTGTGCGAGGAAGGACTGACCTACCTACAGTCACGGAGGGCTTCCCTGCAGAGGGGTGCTCCGATGCCCAGGAGCCGGCTGGGAAAGGGAGAGGAGCAGCCACAGGGGACTCCAGTCCAGTGGGCATCTGTGGGCCGGTCCAGGAGGGATCAGACCCTAAGGCTCTGAGGAGGCTGATGGCTGTCCTCACCTCGCAGGCAGATGAAGGTCTCAGGGAGGGGCCCACCCACCCCAGCCTGGGCCCTGTGTGCCGCTGTGCCCTATCTTTAGAGCAATCTGATGAGGTGGAGCCATGGGCAAACCTTTACAGGACAGAGACCGGAGATGCCGGCACCATGCCCGGGTCCCCCATGCCCGGGTCCCCCTGCCAGGCCCATGCTCTGGCCACACCTTGGGACCCTGATGCCGATTCCACCCCACACTCGCACAGCCCCGAGAGTGAGAGACTCGCCTGCCTCGCCCTAATCCTGTCTTTATATGAAAGTTGGATATTTGGTTAATTGTGAATTGTTCCTATTAATTTAGACTTCTTAAAAATACGGGCCCGGTGGCTCACACCTGTAATCCCAACACTTTTGGGAGGCCAAGGCAGGTAGATCACCTGAGGTCAGGAGTTCAAGACTAGCCTGACTAATATGGTGAAACGCCATCTCTACTGAAAATACAAAAATTGGCTGGGCGTGGTAATTAGCTGAGTGCATGTCTGTGGTCTCAGCTACTCGGGAGGCTGAGACAGGACAATCACTTGAATCCTGGAGGCAGAGGTTGCAGTGAGCTGAGCTCATGCCACTGCACTCCAGCCTGGGCAACAAGAGCAAAACTCCATCTCAAAAAAAAAAGTTAAACTTAGAGTTACCATAAGCTCCATCAATTCCACTCCAAAATACACACCCAAGAGGATGGAGGACAAGTGTTCAACCAAAATCTTGCACATCCATGTTCATAGCAGGACTATTCACACAAGTGGGAAGGTGAGACCACCAAGTGTCTGTCAGCTGATGACTGTGGTCCAGCCATGCACTGGAATATTATTCAGCCAGGAACAAGAGTGAGGCCCAGATGAACCTTCGAAATATCGTGCTCAGAGAAAGAGGCCAGACATGAAGAGCCAAATGCCGTTCGATTCTATTTTTATGAAATGTCCAGAAACCCATAGAGACGGAGTGAGTGCTGCCAGGTACAAGGCTTTCTTGGAGGTGAAGAAAATGTTTTGGAATCAGATCACGATGATGGCGGCACACATTTGTGAACGCATGAATGACACTGAGCGGTTCACCTTAAGAGGGCTGACACTCAGGCAGGTGCCTACACGGAGACGCATCCAGCAGGAAGCACGCTCACCTCAAGCAGCAGCTCCCTGGGGAGGGGACGAGACTCGACAATAAAAGGAGACTTTGGTCTCATTTGTCATGTCTAGTGCTTCGCAGGAGGGGGCGGGGGGCATCCTTGCAGTTCTTATATTATCAAAAAGTAATTTTTAAAAGAGGGTGCCTACGTTATCTTAAGTGAAACAACTCGGACACAGAAAGACAAGTACTGCAGGTTCTCACTCATAAGGGGGAGCTAAGTCACGAGTGCTCGTGCAGCCAAGTGTGGACAGACGGACAATGGGGCCTCGCAGGGTGGAGGGAAGGGAGGACGGGTGGCTGCTCGGGGGTGCCGTGTGCATTGCACCCTCCACGGATGCACCAAAGGCCCCAGGTCCACACAGCACAACGTCTCAATGCAGCATCATTGTACTTATACCCCACGAAGCTACACTAATAAAAACCATGAGAACATAAAATGGGGTGACTAGCAGTGAGACCACGTGGAGGGAAGATGGGGGGCTTCTTCCTTCCCCCCAGCAAGAAAGCCTCCACCCTCCCAAGTGCCCAGGCAGGGCCCACATCTGCACCCCTCCTGCCCAGCGCAGCCTGGCCCCATGGGCACACAGCACTGCCATCACGATGCCCCCCAGCCAGGCCAGCAAGGGCTTGTCTGCGGGGAGTGTGGGGATGGGCCCCGTCATCACAAAAGGCAGCCCCACTCCTGCAGGGCCACGCTAATAGGTGACCCATTTATCTGGGAGCCAGGGCTGCAGGGCTGGCCTGCACTGCCCACCCCACCCTTTATCTATCACTCCAGTAACACAGATACCAGGCAGCAGGGCCGGCTTTTAAAGGTGCGATTACAGCGAGATGCCTTTGAAGCTTATCTCCCACCCCTCCCAGCTCAGGGATAAAAGGCCCGAGAGCTGCCTTACCCCTGTGGTGGGGCATTGTACCCCCATCTGGCCCAGGAAGCAGGCATGGAGGGCCATAGGGAGCCCTCTTGGTCCCCCTCCCCAGGCCCAGCAGCCCCAGCCCCTCAGGTGCAGGTGGGGGTGGCTGCTGGGGGTGGCTGCTGGGGCTGGGAGGTCACACACACACTTGGGCCCTCATTCCGCAGCTGTATAATGGGGCGATGGAGCAGCCCCCAAACTGAAACCTGGCCACAGTTTACCAACAACGTGTTGAGGGCTTGCTGTCTCATTACACGACGCTTCCTGTGAACCTGGACACCGGTGCCTGGGTGTCCATCACACCCCCCAGCTCCTGACTGATCAGGATTCAACAGACATTGGCTGAAGGAATGAACAGGTGAGTGGTACCAGGACAGGACCCCCTTTCATCCTCATCAGCCCTGCAAGGGACAAGTAAACTGAGGCTCGGACAGTGCCCTCTATGTGCCCGATTCTCACAGCCAAAGGTCCCCCAAATGTGTGAGTCACCTTCATGGCCATCCATGTGCCCAGAGCCTGGACAGGGCCTGGTGGGCGGCCAGGAAATGGGTCTTGGGTGGTTGCATGAATGAACAAAGGGGGCACACAAACCCATGGTTGTAGGACACCGACCTCCAGCGACATTCGCCCTCCTCCTCTCCTAGCCTTCCCTCCTTCTCTGTCCACGGTGCAGGTGTAGTACCAGGGGGCCGACGATGTTGCCTGGAGTTCAGGGTAGGAGGTTGCTGACCTGGGGTGCCACCTTCCCCCTGGGGACCCAGCCACAGGCACAGCCTGCACGGACACCTCTGTCCTGTATCACCAAGGCCGGGACACGGCAGGGTGGGGTCCCTGGCCAATGAGCCAGGGCAGGCAGGCGCAAAAACTGGCTCAGTCCAGGAGGGCGCTTGGCTTTGCCAAGGGAGGAACTCGAGGGCGAGCCGATGGTGTTAGACAGCAGCTTTGATTGAAGCAGCCATGCATGGCAGCCGCAGAGGGACCCCTTCTCGTGAGGCAGGTCTCCCCATAGGCAGTGAGCCCAGAGCAGAGCTCGCATTCATACCTGGAGGCTGCAAGTTCAAAATCAAGGCACCAGCTCGCTCCATGTCCAGAGAGGACCCACTTCCCGGTTCATAGATGGCACCACTCGGGTCCTCACATGGTGGAAGGGGCAAGGGACCTCCCTGGAGCCACTTGTAGAAGGACACTGACCCCACTCCAGAGAGCTGCAGCCTCAGGACCTTGCCATCTCCCAGAGGCCCCGCCTCCTAACATCATTGCCTTGGGAGTTAGGATTTCAAGGAGAATCTGGGGCAGACACAAAAAACATCCAGACCACAGCACAAAGCAGCTACACGTGTCCACGCACACATGTGCACACACACACACACATGCACACACAGGCACACACACGTAAGACATGCACACACACTCGTATCCACACACACACGCTCACACATGCACACAGTCCCCACACAGGTACACACAAAACACACTCCAGCAGCAAGCAGAACCCATTCGCAAAGGGCCCAGCCAGAAGCAGGGAGGTGGCCGGAGGAGGGGCCTCCACAAAGCTCCCAGGCCAGCCAGAGCTGGAGTGGCCCATGCTGACCATGACCTCCTCCCAAGAGCCCAGCCCTGAGTGGGAGGGCATCGTGGGGCCAGAGACGACCAGCCCTCATCCCAAGCCCAGAGCTGGGCCACCAGCCACCAGCAGGGGCCCTGCCAGGGAGCAGGAGGTCCGTCCTCCCCTCACGGCAGGGGCTGCAGGCCAGGCTCCCAGGCTTCCTCCTCTGAGCCCCGTGCATCCCTCGGGTGCCCTGGGGATCGTGGTCCCAAGGACTCGGGAACCCCCGGTCTGCTTCTGTGCAGAGCTAAGACAGGCTGAGGATGAGGCGGAGGCAGAGGTGGGGAGGAGTCGTGGGGAGGACACAGCGGGTGGGGCACGGGGGTTCAGGGCTGTGCCCTGCAGCCACAGCGTTGCTGTCTGGGGAACACACGTGAGACCACAGTGTACGGCTGCTCCAGCACCTGGGCCGTGCCATCCAGGGCCAGGCCATCCCCCAGACTATTTGCCCCCCTGGGCTCCACCTGGCCAGGGTCACCCAGCCTACCTGGAGACCGGAGAAGCCCACAAGCACTCACGAACCCCGGGCAGACTGCGCAGACCGGAGGCCCAGCACGCGCCCAGTCCCCCTCGAGCAGAAGGCCTGCTTTCCCGGGCAGGGCGGGGCATGCTGGGCAGGCCGCTCCCATAGCAGCTGCTGGATTTCCGTCCGCTGGGCTCTGGCAGGGACAGATCTTGAGAGTATTATCCCCAATTTACAGACAGGGAAACTGAGGCCAGAAAGGAGACTGTTGCCTGCCTATGGTCAGCCCACAGCGAGCTGAGCTGTGAACAGCAGGAGGGGCCACTCTGCACCAGAGGCCACCTGTCCCAAGGTGGCAAGACAGTACGTTTACTCACTCCCGCCTGCAGCCCCTCACCTGAGCACCCCTGCAAGCCCTCCACCCTTCCCCGCCCGGGCTCTTCCGTGTCCCAGGTCCCAAACTGGATTCTCAGTGCTAACCAGCTTGGCTCCTGCCGGCAGCCCAGCCTCCTCGCGGTGATTATGAGGAAACAATCCCCTCTATGTGGCTTCAGACCCAACCTGTCCGGCCACTTTCTGCGAGATGGCAGAACCCGCCTGGCGGCTCGGGGCAGTCTCTGCCTCCTTTCTGCTCCTGGCTGGGAGAATCGAAAACCCGTCAAGCGGGTTTGGCCAAAATCCTGTCTTGTTGCCTGTGCAGGTTCACACCCCGCTCACTTCTCTCTCCCCGTGGAGAGCGTGGGGGGCTCCGCTCAGAGGTCGAGGGAGGTCGAGGCAGGGCCAGGAGCCATGTGAGTACCCGGGACCCCAGGGCCAGGCCACTCAAGCAGCCGGGTAGGCTGGAATCCCTGGCTGGGGCACTCACCAGAGAGGCTGGAGGCCCAGCTCGGGCTCTTGCGAGGAGAGCCGTGGGGGTTGGTGGGACTGGACATCTTCCCTAAGGGGTGGCACAAGGCTGCTCCTGGTCCAGGGGCTTAGCAACGGAGAGAGCTCAGTGGGCGTTCCGGGCAGGAGCTGGGTGCGAAGAGGCCAGGCCTAGTCTGGCACCAGGGCCCAGGAAGTGTCCCTGGTCTGCTGAGGGGCTTGGGGCATCAGGGACAGGCTGGTGGCCTCACCCTCCACCCTGGGCCTGCCCTGCCCCGCCACCCAGGTTCACAAGAGGACAAGCGGGCGCAGCCACAGAGGTGAGGGTGGTGCAGGGGTGCAGCGTCCGCAGCTGGGCACTGAGCAGGGGACTCCTCTGCCGCTGTGTCTGTGGGGAAGCAGCCACAAAGGCGGGCCTTGCTCAACCCCCTCCCCCACGGGCCAGGCCTCAGGGAGCGAGCAGGCAGGGCAGGAGAGCAGCCCGGCCCACCTCCACCTCCGGGAGGGAGTCAGGTTGCAGGGCTGCTGTTACCTGAGCTGCAGGGACATCTCGGCTGGCTCCTCTGTGCATGTGTGCACACGAGTGCGCGGGGTGGGGGGGGCATGTGCGTGTGGGGTACACGAGTGCATGTGCACACACGACCTGCATGTGCAGCTGTCCCGGGGCCCCTGCGGCGGCTGTGTGCACAGCAGGGCAGGCTGGCTGTGGCAGCGCAGGCGGCTGCTCACTGGACTGTGCACCAGTGTATGTTCCCCTAGTTAGGATGCTGCTGTCCATCCATGTGGGTGTGGGCATCACGCGTGTGCACATGTCTGTTGTGGGTCCATGTGTCTGGAGGACATCAGAAACTGCCCTGGCAGAGACATCTCTCTAGACTTGCCCCCGCCCCCACCCTGAACTGGCCTGGGGAGTCACCAGGAGGCCCTGGCTGTGTCCTGGCTGTGTCCTTGCACGCTGGTAACTGTGGACAGATGACACCTTCGAGCCTCAGCTCCATCTACAAAGTGAGGGTTGCCAAAGCCATTCCATGGGCGAGTGTGAGGCAGCTCCACCCCCAGGCTGGCCCTGACTGCCTGTCCCTGATCTGGCCCTGGGGCACCCACCAGATGCCCTGACAGCCCCCATGAGCCCGGGTCAGGACTCATCACTAACATCTGTTCTACAGTCAGAGAAACTGAGGCACGGCCAGACAAGCGACCTGGCCGAAGTCTCCATGGGAGAGGCTTTGCTCATTACCGCAGAGGGTAGGAGGAGACTCTGAGGCCAATCCAGACTCTGAGGCCAATCCAGTCCAAATCTTGCTCCACCTGCTCATCTCTGATCTGCTTCAAGCCTCAGTGTCCAAACTTGTAGAATGAGACAATCAGTACTTCCTCTGAGGCCAGGTGGGCCCCGACCACGTGTGTGCCCAGCCTAGCTAATGCAGTGGGTGCTCCACGGGGGCAGCCAGGAGGTGGACGGGGGCAGGGGAATCCCTTGGGGAGATGTGGGTCAAGGTGCAGAGGGCACCGCTCTGAGCTTGGCTGCCTCAGCAAAACTGCAGGATGGTTTCAGTGCCCATGCAAGTGGGAAAAAGCCTGGGCGTGGTGCTTGGCACAGAGCAGCATGTGATCAACAGCAGCCACTGCCACTGCCACTGCTACTGCCACTGCTACTGCTGCGCCTGTCACCATTGCTCCTGGATAGGTGGGCAGTCAGTCAGATGGACACACAGACAGCCTAGGCCTCAGAGACAGAGGGTACCAGTGTCCAGCTCCGCACTCCTGCCCCGAAGGGCCTGCTGGGGGGGCAGTGGCTGGGGTGAAGAGCAGCCGGCCCGGCAGATATCCTTGGAGCACTGGTGCCCAGGCAGCTTCTGTGGTTGAGTGCCCTGGGAGAGGCGGGGAGCCCGGTGATGCCCTGGATGCCGCCTGCTCAGACGCAGAGATGCTCAGGGGCCCGGCCTCCCAAAGGACAGGGCAAGAACAGGCATCACTGCGGGTTTTGCCACTTGGCCGGACAATGCCCAGTCCTGCCGGGGCCACGGCTGGGCCTGTGATTCCCTGGCCTGTGTGTGGGAGGCAGGTGGCATCTCTCCTGGGCGCAGCCACAGAGATGCCGTGAGCCCAGTGGAGTCCATAGTGAGCAGCCGTCCGAGGATGCGTGTCGTCACTGTCAGCAGCCGGACCTGCGCCCTGCGTGTGGGGAGGGCTGCGTCCTCCTGCACAAGGCCTTTGTGGCAATGCGATTTGACCTTGTCCAAGCGCAGAGTGTCCTGCTGTTAGCACTGCTGGACACCCGGGGTCCCACATGAGGGAGGCACAGGTGAACTCGGGGTCTCCCTCTGCTGCTCACTGAGCACCCCCGTCTACGGAGCTCCTGGGCGCACAGGCACCACCTGTAAGGAGCTTCTAAGCAGCCCGATACAGGGGTGGGGTGCCTTCACTCCCAGGTGAGGAGACAGGCTCAGAGAGGAAAAGCAACTTGCCCAAGGTGGCATAGAGACCAGAGACAGGTCCGAGAGCCCCACCAGGGCCGTCGACTGGGAAGCCCACACCTTTACCCTCTGCCCAGACTGACTCTCCAGCCAGCACCCTTCAGGAATGTGACCCCTGCCCCACCCCAGCCAGCTCAGCGGGCGGTGGGGGGTGTACCCTCTGTGCTGGGGCTCTGAGAACCCGTGAGGCTGGATTAACAACAGCAAACCTCTGCCCGCTCTGAGTGGCCACTCCAGATGGCCCTAGGAGGGTGGGTGGAGACCGTAGGAGGGCAGGTGGGGGCTCTGGGGGCCTTCAGAGGGAGGTGGGAGTCCTGAGGGACAGGCAGGGCCCACAGTGCATGTCCACTCCCTGGGTGAGGACATGAGGTGGAAGGTGGTCTGCCAGCCTAATTAGGCTCCCCATGGAGGGCTCTCCTGGGTCCTGGCTGGGGGATAAGAGGCACCAGTTTATTGGATGGGCTCTGTTCCATACTGGTGAGAGCAGCACGTCGCCTCTTGGTTTTAAGGAGCAGTCCCTGGAAGGCAAAGGTGCTGGCACCAGTAGCACCTCACCGCAGGAGGCAGAGGTGCGGACCTGGGCTAGCCAAAGCCCAGCCCGGCTCTCACTAGCTTTGACCGTGGGCAAGACCCTACCTCTGGATCATGTTCTCAGTGGCAAATGGAGCAGAGGGCAAGGCATGGTGGGGTGAGGGTGGTGTCGAGGGGGACAGCCATGCACCCCTCACACCTATCCCTCCCATGGCCCAGCTGTGAGCCGCAGGTGGGACAGCGGCTCACTAGCCCGCCCTCCCCTTCCCTCACTCCTTCCAGGGGGCTCAGCACCTGCAGAGACCCTCCAGCCTGGACTCCCAGAGTGGGAGGGCTGGGAGTGGGAGGAGTGGCTGAGGGTTACCCTGGACCAGACCCCAGCTGTCTCACCCCAGCCCTGTGAAGCCCCCCAAGAGTCTCAGCCCAGCCCCTCCCCACCTCGGCAGGCTTGCTCCCCCATCACAGTCCCACTGCAGCCCCTACCCAGGCCTGGAGGAGACCCTCCCTCCGAGTTTCCCCGGCCTCAGCACCTCTAGCTGCCCTTGGCAAGCCCAACAAACCCCAAGAACGCTGACTCGGGAAGAAAAAGTCAGCCCCACTGACTCCCCTGCTCACCCCCGGCACAAGGCTGCGGGCGCAGGTCTGGGTGAATTTCTACGATCCCGGTTCATTTCTTCTCCCCAAAAGCATCAGGGCTTGCAACTTCCCTCCATCTCCCATCCCTTCCCCGGAGTTCTCCAGCACTCTAGGAGGGTAAAAGCTGGGACTGGGGCTGTCCCAGAGGCGCCGGAGCCTGGGAGACTGATCCTGACCACTTTGCACCTCTGTCACCTGCTCACCCTGAGGGAAGTCCCCCCAGCCCCAGGCACTGTCACTCACCGGGCCCAGTGGCCTTGCCCAGGCCCACCCCAACTCTGGGCCTCTGGGAAACAAGGGTCCCCAGCAGGGTGCACCCTACAGCGATTCCAGACGCCCACCAGCCCTGCTCCGGGCATGTGTCTGGGCCGTTCCCTGCCCAGTGGGATGGGGACTCTTTCTGCAGTCCTTTGGGGGCCTTGAGAGTGGCAGCCAGGCGGGGCCTGCAGGTGGTTTGGGGCACAGAAAGGATCCTGTGAGTGGGAAGCACAGCAGAGGCGCAGTCCCGGCCTCTGTAGCATGGTGACTTCACTGGGAAGGAAGCCCACCTCTCCTGTGCAGACCTCTCCCAGGCCCACAGGTACCATGGGCTCCCTTGGGCGGCTCCTCTATGGGCGTCGGCCCAGCCCACATGGCAGGTGCTGGGGGCCAGTGAAGAGTGGCCTGTTGGGCAGGTCCGGGTGGAATTTCAGGAACTGCAGCTCAGCCCCCTCCTGGCCCTCCTCAGCTGCTTGAGCCTAGGGAGGCCTGGCTCTGACATCTTCCTCCCGGGGGCCCCTTGGCCAGGAAAAGCCAGTGCAGCTGGGTGCACCAGAGCCATGGGGAAGATGCCCCAGTCCACACAGGCAGAGCACGCAGGACCCACAGCCCAGGAGCCAGGCACAACCCAGATCCCACTTCCCACTGGGTGACTGAGACGGGAGGTTTGAGCTGTTTGAGCCTCAGTTTCCCCATCTGGAGCGGGGTCTTCGTGGTGTGGTCAAGATTCCATGGGCTGTCGGGAAGGTCTCAGTGTGTATGGAGTTCGGGAAACGGGGGTCAGAACCACTGATGCTGGCCACGTGACGTACTTCCGGCAGGCTCCATGCTGTCCCCACCTCTGGAGCTCAACGTCCTGTTGGCCCCCTTCACCGGCAAAGACATCCCTCCCAGGGAGCTCTGGCTCCCTCCCAGCCTCCCACCAGGAAAGCTCCAAGTCTTCCTGGTCCCAGGATCCCTCACCCACCCAACACAGAGCCGCCAACTGTCACCCCCACTCCCTCTGAGGGTGGCTGGAGGTCCCAAAGCCCAGGCAGGTCTGTGGACTGAGTCTCTGGAGACCAGCATCCTGAGGCTCCGCCCTCCATGCAGCCCCACCAGCCCTGTCAGGGGCCCCTGGGGACGCTGTGGCCACCCCCAAACAGGGGCCACACTCTGTCCCACACCCCTCGCTGCCCCACCAGGCTCAGCACTAACACGCTTGACCACAGGTGCAAGGGCTCGGCGGGAATTAGGAGAGTCTCCTTCCAAGGGGCTCCAGTCACCATCCCCACCCCAGGCCCCGTGACTTCTCTCGGGGTCCCAAGGCCTGCCACCCTGAGTCACAGGCACCCCCAGCCTCAGCCCCAAAGACACCCACTATCCAACTTCCAGGGCCCCAGGGCAAGTGCCTCTTTCTGTGTTCAATGCACCCTCAAGTCTGTCTCGGGTGGTTTGGCCACGCTGGGATGGGCGTGGGGCCGGGTGGCCGCCACACTGGGATGGGCATGGGGCTGGGTGGCCGCCACACTGGGGTGGGCATGGGGCTGGGTGGCCGCCATTCCACCCATCATGGGATGGGGTTTGGGGGTCCCATTTGGGACGGTTCTGTAGAATGCTGCTGCAGAGAGGACCCTCATGTGGGCGTCTGCAGGCTGACCTTTGAAAACCCAGATGCAGCCTTGGCTGCTCCCCTCTGTGGTCCACTTGGGCTGGGCTGGCCGTTGCGAGGCCTTGGGTATGGCCTCCAGCCACAAGCCCAAAGTTGGATTTTGAGCAGAGTAGTGCGCATCTGAGCAGAGACCAGAGCTTCCCAGGGATGGTCACCCTGGAGAGTGGTTCTGGAGGAGATGCGGGGAGGCAGGGGGTTCAGGGGAGTTTGAGGGGGAGGCCAGGCAGGGAGGAGGCCGACACAGTTGTTCAGGTGATGCACCAGTGGTTCCACGGTAGGTTGGGCGTGCACACACACAGCACACACACACAGGGCAAAAACACATGCACACCAGCTCGGGCGTGAACACACAGCACACACATGCACACTGGCTCAGGCATGCACACACATAGCATGCAGGCATGCACACTCGTTCGGGTGTGCACACACACGGTACACATACATGCACGCTGGCTATCATACACACACACGGCACACACATGCACACTCATTCGGGCGTGCACACACATGCACACTTGCATCCAGAACATGTCAAGGCACTGAGGTGCCAGGAGTAGGTAGTGGCTTCTACCCCTTCCTGGAACCCTCCAGCCTCTGCGTGTGGGAGCTGCTTCTGGGTAGAGGGGGCTGCTGTGGCTGTGTGTGTTTCTGTGTACCTGCAACTGCGTGTGTAGCCGTGTCTCTATGTCTGCACAGATTTGCGTCAGCACGTAACCATGTCTGTGTATCTCTGTGTGTTGTGTGTGGGCATCTCTGTCTGTGTACATATGTGTTGTATGTGTGTGTCTGTAGGTGTGTGCCTGTGTGTTGCGTGTATACATGCTTTGTGTGTGTGCATGTCTGTCGGTGCATGTGTGCTGTGTGTGTACATGCTCTGTGTGTCTTTTGCATGTGTGTGCATGTGTGTTGTGTGTACATGCTATCTGTGTGTGTATGTGTGTGTGTGTGCCTATGTGACAAGATTGAAGCTGCCACAGCATTGGAGGGGGACAGAGATCCCAGGAGGGAACTGAATACAAGGGCTCCGGTGAAAGGGAAGGAGCCGCTGTGACCGTAGTGTTGGGGCTGGGGTGTGTACAGTGGCATGGTCAGGTCTGAGGGGCTCTTGCCGGTGAGGTCTGACTCCCAGCGTCACATCTGGGCAGGTGCCACTGGCACCATCCAGCTCTCGCCAGGCTTCCCTGTCCCTCCATTGAGGTCCAGGGGCAGGGCTTATGTGGGGACAGGCCAGGCACTGATGGGCTGGATACCTGGGGAGAACGGGGCGGCTCAGAGGGGCCGGCACCCACCCCTAGATGCCCCCTGGCCCCTCCATCCCCTCCTGCACAGCAGCCAGCACCCTGCCCTCTGGCTCCCGTCCACATATGCGTGGGAGGAAGCCACACAATGTACTATCTCTGTGCCTGCCCGTGGGGTTCCGGAGCCTCCAGCCCACCTCCCATGAGTGGCCCTACCACATGACGTGGGGTCTGCTCCACATAGACACAAGGAGTCCCAATCCTCTCCTGGACTCCACAGCCCACAAGCGCTTCCTGAGCAGATCCTGTCCCCTCTTCCTCCTCTTCAGGATGGACACAGAGGGGCTGTAGAGGCTGCAAGCATCTCCACAACCCCCGTGCAGAGGGGCCCGGGCCAGGGCCACAGGGAGCCATGGAGAGCTTCACGGAGTCACTGAACAGGCTGAAGGAGATCCACGAGAAGGAAGTCCTGGGTGAGGGGCCAGGGACAGATGCCGGGCTAGGGAGGGGTCTCCACAGCCCTCACCTAAGGGCCGGGGCAGGCCAGGGTGCACCCATGATCACCTCCAATTCCCAACAAGTCAGGGGACGGACCCTGTCTTTTCAGCCCAGGCAGGGGAGTCCTGACCCAAGTCCTGACCCAAGTCCTGACCCAGAGCGACAAAGTGGACAGACGCCCTGCCTGGGCCCCGCAAGTGCTGACCTCAAGCTGGGATGTCCTCGAGCCACTCCCAGAGTGTGGCCCCAAGGGGGAGGGGCACTTTCAAGGGTTGCCACCAACACCTCATGGCCACCTGCCACCCGCAGGCTGCATGCTGCCCATGCTTTGTTCGCCCATGGGGCTGGCCATGTGGCAGAAAGAAGAGCCCACTCTGGCCGGCCTGCTGAGCTCACCACAGCAGAGACAGCCACTTCCAGAAACAGGAGCTTATGGCTCTCTGGACCCATGCAGAACATGTCAACGCACTGAGATGCAACTCTTCTCTTCCTTCTAGGATACACCCCAGGCCCCACCCCTGTCCACTTCCCCCACCAGGGACAGGGCCGAAGCCCCCCCACCACCCCCAGTCCAGTCCCAGAGCCAGCACCTTCCCCTGGTCCTTCCACTGAGCACCCGTGCCCACCTGGAGGTCCAAGGACCTGGCTGTCTCCCAGGCAACCCAGAGAGGTGGGGCTGCTGGGGTTAGCCAGGCCCAGGCTGGATCCCAAGATATGGCAAGGAGGAGGTCTGATGGGGTCTGCCCCAAAAGCTCATCTTATTTCAACACTAGCTATCACACACACACACACACACACACACACACACACACACAGAATGGCCCTCTGGTCCCTCTGCCTTTCACAGGTGGCTGGTCACTTGCGGTCCCGGGGTCCCTGCTCACCCCCAGACACCCCCAGACAGATGCCAGAGGCAGAGACCCCAGGGGAAGCGACAGATACTGGGCCAAGACCACCAAGGCTCAGGCAGCCCTAGGCCTAGGCACAGACAGGGGCCCGGCTGGCAGGGCTCCCCCAGGGGGTGCAGGGGACGAGAGTGCCACATTGCAGCTCTGCCCAGACCCCGTGGTGGGGAGGCTGCAGGAAAAGCAGCAGCTGGGCCTGACCGCCCCCCACTTGCCCCTCTGCTCACTCCCCCAGGCCTGCAGAACAAGCTTTTGGAACTGAACTCAGAGAGGTGCCGGTGAGTCAGGCCAAGCAGGGCCCCTCTCCGCAGGGCCACACTGGCCATTTCATCCCCCTGAAGCTCCGGTGTGCCACCATCCTATGGTGCAGAGGGGAAACTGAGGCTCAGTGTGGAGGCAGGGGGGAGTCACTCGTCCAAGGTCACATGGTGAGCAGGACTTGAACCCAGGTGCGTTGGCCTCCCAGGGGCGGGGCAAGCCCTTTACTCAGGGTGTCTCCCACCCCAGGATCATGATCAGAATATCAACAGTACGTTCATGGTGAGCTGGGGTCATGTCTGGTCATACGCTGGCAGGCAGGCAGGTTCCCTGCGTTCCGGGCTTATAGACCTGGCTGTGGCTCTGCCTGCACCATGGCGCTAAAGTGGTGCGTGGACAAGACAGACGTCACAGAGGGGCGTGCAGATGATTAGGGGGGCGCCGGGTTAGGCGTTGCCCCACAGGGCCCACTTCAAGGGCAAGTCCCCACAGTGAGGGGCACTGAGCAGGATCCAGCCCCAGACCAAGGCTGCAGGTGCCAAATGGCACTGGCCCCCCAGGCTGGATGGTGGGGACAGCATGTGTCTTCCTGGATGGAACAGGACCCCACCTTAGCTGTTTCCTGCCACAGGGACGCCCAGAGGATCGAGGAGCTCTTTGCCAAGAACCACCAGCTCCGGGAACAGCAGAAGACACTGAAGGAGAACCTTCGGGTGCTGGAAAACAGGTGGGCCTGGGAGGACATCTCACAGCGCGGCCAGGACCGGTGGGCTCAGGGGAGGGGAAGATGACAGGGCTCCTCGGAGAACAAGTTTGGGAAAGTGCAGGACAAACTGAACTAGGAAGGTTTCTCCACTGCAGGACATCTCAGAGCCTTAAGTAAACTGCATTTTCAAGATTTCTCCCCAAACTCAGTGAAACGTGGGACCCCTAGCCCACGGGGTGGGAAGAGGCCTGGGGCTGTACGGAATAGTTTGGGAAGGGCAGGGGCACTTCCGGGCAGTGGGGTGGTGGGTCCCAGGCCCTCTGGCTTCCATGCCGTCCCTCAGACTCCCTGTGTCCCCATCCCTGCAGGCTGCGGGCCGGCCTGTGCGACCGCTGCTTGGTCACCCAGGAGCTGGCCAGGAAGCGGCAGCAGGAGTTTCAGAGCTCCCACCTGCAGAACCTACAGCACATCTTCATCCTCAGTGAGCCCCACCCGCCAGACAGCCGGGGTCCTCTCCCACGGGGCCAGGCGACCCCAGGGCCTGTTCAGTCCATGTGGGAGTGTGGGGAAAGGAGGCAGGGCGATCGGCCCCACACCACTGGGGGAACCTCACAACCCAATCTACAGACAGACACACAGCCCCCAGCTGGCGCTGGTGTGGCCCTCCCTCAACACAGCCTCCCTCCCCTGCGCTGGGGGCATCCCTGCCCCCACAGGGCGTGACCTTTTTCCTGTGATGCGGAAGGTCCTGCAGTCCTGAGGCCCCGTGGCCCTCCTGATGACCAAGGGCGAGCCCCCTTCCCTCGAGGCCGGCGCGGCTCATTCAGCAGCATCCAATCAGCCACGCATGCAGCAGCATCCACGGTGCACCTGCTGCCTGCCAGGCCCTGGGCTACGTGCTGGGGGCACTGCTGAGGGGCTTCCCTGGTGCTGTGTTGACCCCACCCCAGCCCCTGTCCCCCCCAACCCCTGCCTGCTTTGCTAATCAGTGCCTTTTGCAGCCAATGAGATGAACGGGCTGAAGGAAGAGAACAAGACCTTGAAGGAGGAGGTGAAGCGGCTTCGGGGCCTGGGGTGAGTGAGAAGGAGTCCCAGGGCTCAGACACCCCATTCCCCAGCAGCCCCTGAGCAGCACTTGGCACATGTCCCTGGGGGAACCACCCATGGAGGGCTCTCAGGCAGTGTCGGGACCACTGCGTCCCCTGGGGTCACCCAGGAGTGGGCCCGGCTTTTCTGATCATCTCTTGGGATGTTACTCTCCCTCACCCTCCCTGGCTTTCCCTCCCCTCCAGAGATAGGCCCAAGCCCCTGGCCAAGGAGGGAACCTCAGATCCCCCCTCACCCCTGCTGCTCCCCTCCCCTGGTGGCTGGAAGGCCATCACAGAGAAGCCACCAGGAGGCCATGAGGAGGCTGAGGAAGACCACCAGGGCGCGGGCCTACAGGGAGAAGGTACTGTGGGGATGGGGTGAGGCTGAGAGGCTGGGCCCCTGCAGGACCAGGGATCCTCCCCCTGGGGCTGAGCCGCCGCCCCTCTCCCACCCCTGGCTTCTCCTCCCACAGAAAAGCCAGCAGGGCACAGGGCATCTCCAGTGGCCAAAATCTCACCAGGGGCCACCCTGCCTGAGTCGTGGGCCCCAGACATGGTAAGTGCAGGGACCTGGAGCCCACCATGCACAGCTGGGCCAGCGCAGGCAGGAGGCTGGAGGCAGCTGCACCTGCAGTATGCCAGCCTCTCATGCGCCTCACCCCGAATGTGCCCCTCCTTCGTCCCGGGCAGGAGCCACTGCGCTCCATTTGGTGTGGGTGGGGGCGCAGCCCTGAGTGGGTGGGTCCGGCAGTGAGCAGGGGCAGAGTGGGAGCAGCCCAGGGCAGGCGGCAGAGGCCACAGTAGAGGCCACACATGCCCCTGCCCAGGCTGACCCACCCATCCTCACAGAGCCCCCAGCGCATCTCCAACCAGCTGCACGGGACCATCGCCGTGGTACGGCCTGGGTCCCAGGCTTGCCCTGCTGACCGTGGCCCCACCAATGGGACGCCCCCACCACTGCCCGCCAGGAGCAGCCCACCCAGCCCAGCGTATGAGCGTGGCCTCTCTCTGGACAGGTGCCCGCCTGCCCCACCCCCATCCAGAGCAGCCTCAGACAAGCTCCTCTCTCACCCTGGTCCCAGGGCAGTCCCTCTGATTATCCCTCACAGCCCCTGACCTTCTCTGGCTTGACTTTTTCTGGGCACCCAGCCAGGAGCAAAGTTCCCAGGTGGACAACTCCGGAGTGGCCAGGTGTGGGGCGTGGGGGCAGGGGACGGGGACATTGTGTGAGAACAAGTAGGGTGTGGAGGGTGGGCAGGTGGCTAGGACCCTCCAGGTGAGGAGCAGGGGGCTGATGTCTCCGCCAAAAAGACACGGAGGCCTCGGCATCTGGCCCTGCCTTGGAGCCCAGACCACAGGCCACCTCTGGCCAGGTCCACACAGCACGGCCTCCAGAGCTGGGGGCTGAGCCTCCCCTCCCTCCACTGCCTGCCATGGGACCCATGCAGCTTGCTCCACCTCTCTGGACCTCAGTTTCCTCACCTGTGGAGTGGGTGCCTGTCGTCTCCTCCTCTCAGGGCTCACTGGGACGGTCACAGCTCAACGTAGCCATGGTCATTGGGCTTCTCCTCCCTCACAGCTTCCTGCGGGCCTCCCGGCCCTCTGCCATGACCCATGAGACCCTGAAGCACTCCCCGAAGATGGACCGGCTCTGCCTCCTAAACCGCCCCCTCTCCCTGCACCTTCGGAGCCCCCACAGCAGCCCCCTGGCCCCTGCTGCAGCCCCCTGTGACCCCCGGCTCCAGGACCTGAAGGCTGGAGAAGCAGAGGCCTGGGAGGAGCCTATAGAACTGCTGGGGCTGCCCAATGCCCTGGCGGGCATGCAGGACCTTCACCTGGAGGGGGCACTACACCTGCTCCTGGCCCAGCAGCAGCTGCGGGCTCGGGCCAGGGTAGGCAGTGTCAGGCCAAGGGGCCAGCCCACACCCAGGGAGATGCCGCCCTCCCCACCAGTCGGCTCAGACTCTGAGGGCCCTGAGAGTGAGGGGGCCAGGGCAGCTCTGGCCACAGCAGCAGGCCTGCCTGGAGGGCGGCACACACAGCCTGTAGGCCCAGGCCGCGCCCAGAGGACGGAGGCTGCAGCAGCACAGGACTGTGCCCCAGACAAGCCCCTGGACCTCTCGGAGTGGGGCCGGGCCCGGGGCCAGGACACTCCCAAGCCGGCCAGCCAGCATGGGTCACTCAGCCCTGCCACTGCCCACACTCCCAGCCCCGAGCCACCCACCCAGTCTGGACCCCTGACTCGCAGTCCCCAGGCACTCAGCAATGGCACCAAGGGGACCAGAGCACCAGAGCAGGAGGAGGCTCGCACTCCCGTGGTGAGGACCCCGGCCCTGGCTCAGACCCTGTCCTCAGCCTCCACATCCCCCATCCCGGGCCAGCCTCCAGCCGGACCTCGGGCTGCTCTCTTCCCTCTGCCCACCAAGTTGGTTCCCAGGGAGAAAGCAAGGCTGCCTCATCCACGCTAGAAAGGGAAAGGCGGGCCCGCCCACCAGCTGCAGCCTCAAGAGGGGTCCCACCGGCCATCCAGGGGTGAGCTGGGGGCAGGGAAGTCTCCCAAATAAACTCCAGCCACCTGCTTGCCTCCCCCCAGGACCCCTCACGCCCACTTCCAGGGTCCCAGCTCAGCCTGTCCTCTCCAGGCAGGACAGGAGATGAAGACACAGGGAGGCCTCTGCCACCTCCCCCCCCACAGCTGCCTCCCCACCCACAGCTGCCTGATCTGGACGGCCACTCAGGTACAGTGAGCACCTGGGGTCAGAGTCCAGCTGGGAGGGGTTTTCCCCATGGGGAGAGAGGGTGGTGGTCAGTGACCACCGAGAAGAGGTGTCTCCAGGCCCAGCTCTGCCCTGCTGACCTGACAGGGCAACTCCAGGCTCCAGGGCTTGGCTCTTCCACCTGCAGCCACTGGAGGAAGCTGAGGGCCCGGCAGGAGCCTCTCTAACCACACTCAGTGAGGGGGAAAAGCACCTTAGCAATTAGGGTTGGCAAGCAGGCTGAGTACCCCATCACACAGCATCCAAGCCAGGGGCAGGCACCCCAGCTGACGGGGACACTGGGCCTGAGCCCAAACTCCAGTCTGCCTCCTGTCAGCAGGTGCCCTGGGGCAGGTCACTTGGCCTTCTGTGCCTCAGTTTCCCCATCTGCAGAGTTGTCTCCACCCATCCTAGTCTGGCAGGCTTGGGAGACTCCTGGGGCCACCAGCCTGGCCTGATCCTACACCCTGCTTCCTTCAGAGCCCAGCAAGGCTGAAGTGCTGAGACCAGAGTCCGACGAACTGGATGAGACAGACACCCCAGGCAGCGAGGTGGGTCCAGGCCACATACTCCGCAGGGCCAGGCCGGGAGGTGCTCCTCCTCCTGACCACACCCCCTTCTCCCCAGGCGGACCAGAGCACGACTGGGGAGGGGCCCGGGTGTATCTGCGCCCAGGAGCACGGGCAGGGTCTGCCACGGAAGAGGAAGCAGGCCTCGGAGCCCGGGGACAAAGGTACAGCCAGCATGGGGCAGGTGCAGAGAGGCGGGGCGAGGGTAGCCACAGCACCCACCTCTCCTCAGTGCCACCTCCCCTCCTGGCTGCCTGGAGAATGGTAGCCTCAGAATGATGGAGCCAAAAATGAACCTCAACCCTCCCCAAATGAACCCCACAGAGAAGGGCAGGGGCAGCCAGAGTGAGTCCTTCCTGTGTAGCCTCTGACTGTGTAGCCTAGTGTCAGGTCCTTCCAAATCTGAGCCCCAGTCTCCTCGCCTGTAAGGGGGCTGACATTAGGGATCGTAGGAGATTTCAGGGCGAGAAGGAGCCAGGGGATGGTCATTGTCCCCACCATCGTCCTGGGAGGAAGGGCGTCCTGGTGCACAGGATAAGCCACTGACATGAGGAGCAGATCCCTCTTGTCCACCTGCAGATAGGGGCAGCGCAGAGGGCACAGCTCCAAGGGACATGGGGCACATTTGCTCCCCTGGGGAACTGCGGATGGCTCTCCAGTGTTTGCCAAGGGCAGTGTCCTTGGGCCCAGCTCCTCCTAGCAAGGCTGGCAGGAGCCTCGGCCCTGGTCCGAGGGTATCAGGACAACGTTTCACTTCCTGCTCTGGGCTCAATGGCAGCTCCAGCTGGGGTCCAGGAGCCCATGAGAGACTTTGAACACCTAATCATACGGCCCTGGTGTTTGTCCGGGCAGGGCCCACAGGCAGCGGGCAGGGCCCACAGGCAGCAGGCAGGGCCCACAGGCAGCGGGCAGGGTGGCGCTGCCACTACGTGCCACTGTTGCTGGCAGGCGGCCGCGGCCTGCATCTGCCCAGAGCGGCAGTGAAGACGAGCACGGCCCTTATTCGAGGCACTTCCTGCTGAGTGGGTGGACATGGCCCCGGGGGGTGCAGTCTGTGAGCCAGCACCCCCTTGTGCTCCTAGCTGAGCCGGGGCCAGGGACGCTGGCAGGGGTTCCTGAGAAACAGACATGGCGGTCAGTGAGAGCAGGTCCCTGCCCAGCATGGGCACAGCTCAGCGCCAAAGCCAGTGTCCTCGTGCCTGGCGCCCCGGGAGAGGGGGTGCAGCTGTGGCTGCCTGTGAGCCTCACGACCCTGCCCAGCAGGTGGGATCATCACGGTTTGGCTGGTGCAGAAATGGAGGCTGAGAGGGGAGAGGTCACTTGCCCAAGGTCACAGGTCTGGGAGCTGGGTCAGGATCCAAACGTGACCCATTTACCTCAGAGCCTGAGCTCACTGTGCCCCAGAGACGGCCTGAGCCCAGCATCTCGGCAGGATCCCCATCCCCGGACCGTCTCGGGGACCAGGCGCCCCTCCCCTGCGGCCCCAGCCCGGGGGCAGGACCGCTGAGGCCCGCAGCCAGTTTCAGGCCAGCCACTATGGCCTGGCTCCCTCCAAGGTAGCAAGGGGGCCACTGGGGTCAGCGCCGTCTTCGGGGTCACACAATGGGGAGAGTGTCCACCCTCCACCCAGTTCTCAGCGTTCACCCTCAGATCAGGCTACTCCTGCTCTGGGCACTGGTTTCTGTAGGAACAAGGGTGGCCAGTAAACTTCCCCAAGCACCCAGCTCCCCACGCCCAGAGGAGACCCAGGAGGCCCTAGGTGAGAGCCAGTGTTGCCTCAAAGGAAGGCACGCAGCTCTGGCCTGACCTCCAACCACTTCCCATAGCCTCCAAAAAGCCATCCAGAGGGAGAAAGAAGCTGACAGCCACTGAGGGCCCCAGGAGCCCAAGGGACACCAAGGACGACAGTCCCTCCCCCAACAGCAGCCCCTGGGAGGAGACCTAGCCAGCCTGCACCAGGGTCCACAGCAAGCCCAGGGCGGCCCTCCACCTGCCCCCCAGGGCCTGGAGAGGCCACACCACCCAACCAGCAGGCAGCCCCGCACAGCCCCTGGGAGGAGACCTACCCAGTCTGCACCGAACCCACAGTGAGCCCAGGGCGGCCCTCCACCTGCCCACCAGGGCCTGGAGAGGCCACACCACCCAACCAGCAGGCAGCCCTGCACAGCCAGTGGTGGGCACATCCTGGCCCACTTCAAGAAGGGCTGAAGGACCAAGAGGGGTCTCAGGCTGGCGATTCACCCTGTCTCCAGCCACCTGGGAAATGCTCTGTGGCCCCTCCCACAGCCCAGCACCTGCTCCCTGGGGGGTGTGGGGACTGGAGGCAGGATCACTCAGGCTCCAGCCCAGCCGCACCACTGCTGTGCACTGCAGCCCTTCCCACGCAGTGCCCATGCTCTGGGAGGCAACGGACCACTCGGACCCACACCCCTGCCCACCAAGCTCCGAGCACAGTCTTGGACGCCCCCTCGTGGGCTCCCAGCAAACAGATGTCTGGCAGTGAGGGTGGAGGGAGGCGGTGGGCAGCAGCACCCTCGCAGACGGGGTCCCCTGAGTGATGGAGAATAAACACCTGAAGAATCATGCGTGTGTCTGGCAGGGCCGAGTTCAACTGGGCCTCCACCCGCCCGGGCCCCAGGACACCCCTGACTGTGCCAGGGACTGGGAGGTCACCCCCTCGCGGGAGGGCAGAATGAAACCAGCTCCTCTGCAGAGTCCGCAGCGGGAAGGGACCACGGCGCCCTCAGGGAAGTGCCTGGCAACGGCAGCGGGCGTGTGCACCTGCCCTTCCTCACTAGTCCCTGGCCTGGTAGCCACAGGGCAGCTCGCCAGGACTCCACCGGGAGCACTTAGGGCTGTCTGCTCCTCCAGGGAGGATGGGTATCAGTCCCTCCCATCTGAGGAGCTTCAGAAACAGATTCCTGGGCCCAACCCCGGATCCACTGAACCAGGACCTTGGCGGTGGGCCTGGAGTCTGTGTTTTAAGAAGCTCCCAGGGATAATTCTCCTAAATGTGAAGTTTGAGAATTGCCCTTTCCAGGGCAGAGACAATGGGCACTGACACCTCTGCTGGGCATCAGGGAGTGGTGGGCAAAGGAGCAATGGCACCAAGTCATGGCCAGTGTTGGGGGACGGGGAGGAGAGCAGGTGTCCCTGGGAGGTCAAGGCAGGTGGCACCTGCAACCCGAATGTGGGTTCTGAGGCATGAACAGGAGTGTGCTGAGTAGGCAAGGAGCTAGGATGTTCTGGGAAGTTTGCTGAAACCCCAACTCTAGAAAAATGGACAAGGATCAGGCAGAAAGGAAAGGTGGGGGCCATGGAGGGGTGTCAGGTCAAGGGGGAAACTAGGAAGTCAGCCCGAGGGCCAGGCCTGCAGTCGGGGACATCCAGACAGAGCACTGCGCTTGACACCTGCTCAGAGTTCAGGCTGAGAGCCAAGGAAAATCAGGAGTGAAACTCATCAGCAGGACCCTCTGCAGCCACAGCACCAAGGTGAGCTGGGCGTTTAAAAACACGCGTTACAGGGATGGCAGGACACAGGCCAACAACTGGGCTGGGTGAAGCCTGGGCCACACTGGAGTGCAGGCCTGGCTCAGGGGCACTGCCTCCCACCTGCAGCCTGTGGCTTGTCTGCCTGTTGGCCTGAGAGGCCAGAGGGACTAAATTACCAAGAGGGAAGCCCAGGTGTGTTAAAGGTTGCTTTAATTTCTCCAGAATCACATGAAACAAAAGCCGTGTGTTCCCTACGCACCACCTGCAGGCCAGGTTGGCTTCTGGCCACCCATCGCCACCCTGGGGAGGGGAGAAGCCTGGCAGTGGGAGCCTAGCAAGGGGGTTCAGCAGACCCAGGAAGAGACCCCTTTCCTGCCTCAGCATTCCTTCTGGTCCCTCAAAGTTCAGCACAGCCAATCGCCAGGGCCTGGCGCTGCAGCCAGCGTGGACAGCGGCCTCCTGCCTCCTGACCTCCACCCTCACTTGCCCCTTTCTGTTCTTATCTGACACCAGATTCTCTGCAAGCCACTGGTGTATGGTCCACCCACTGCTGTCAGGCCCCTCCTTCTGGTGACAGCCAGCAGGGATGGAGGGCCCACTGTGTGCCTGCCCCAGCCTCAGCACCTTACACTGTTGGTCGCACTCACTCCCCGCTCACGGGACCCCCCAGGCACATACAGTCAGCAGCCCATTCTGTGGATCCACAATCCGCAGCCGCCCCTCCGCCGTGCCACCCAGGCCCACATTCTCCCGGACGGGACAGCTGTCCACCTTCCCCTAGGCCTGGCATAGGCCTTGGAGGCCAACTTGGAAGGGCAGAGGGAAAGGAAGCGGAGGTGCTGTGTGCTGCGTGAGCCCCAGTGGTGGCCTGTGAAGGCCCACAGGAGGGAGCAGGGCAGGTGGGAGGCAGGGAGGGGCCTGAAGGGCAGGGGCCCATGCTAGCGGTGGTGATGAAGACCCTGTCTTGCCCACTCACCCACTGTCTTGTTGACCCATCATGCTGCCTCCCCACACACCAGGTGCTCCTAGGGCCAGCGCTGTGCCTATCGGTCCCACCGGTTCCCCAGCACCCAGCACAGGAGAGGCTGGGCGCATGCCGGCAGGTGCGGGGGTACTGCAGTGCATTTGCAGGCTGACCACTGCATGTGTCTGGCCTCCAGCCACAGCCCGATCCCCTCACTGAGCCAGTTTCATCCTGACAACACCCTGAGGCTGAAATCACTGTCCCTCTTTAAAGATAAGTAAACCCACAAAAGAAAGCTGGACAGAGCAGGCAGGTGGCACACAGGTGGGTGCAAGGCCCTGAGTCCCTCCACAAAGATACAGTGGGTTCCCCTCCAGACCGCAGACAGGCTCCCGGGCTCCAGAGGCAGGCCCTGAGCATCTCGGTGGCGCCGGCTCGCAGGTTCTGAAGTCAGGGACACCCGGGGACAGAAAAAGGCGTGGGCACAAGCCAGGCTCAAGGTCACTTTGCTACTGCAGGAAGTGCAGGACTCTGCCCGGGCTTCAATCACAAGCAGGTGCCTTCTCCACTCAGACCCTCAGTCCCTTCTGTCAATGAAGGAGGCCAGGTGGAACGCCGGCCCTTCCGGGAAGCGGTGGGGCTCCTCGACGGGCCACCCTGCGCTTGCTGAAGCACCGCCCAGACACACCTCCGGAAAGGAAAGTGTGCTGGGCCTCGCCCACGCCGCCCTGGGTCCGGAGCCTTAAAATGCGCGTTCGATGAAGGCTGACCGTGAAAGCCGCCGTACAGCAAAGGGAACAGAAGGCCGGAGCCCCGCGGCCGCAGCTCCCAAGACGGGGACTCGAACCGGCGGGGAGGCGCGCAGCTCCCGACTCCCTGCGGCCGCGCCCGACGGTCTCTAGGACCCAGGGGAGCGCCCCGAGCGCGGCACATCGCTGACCAATAGGCGAGCGCGACGGAGACATATTTGCATGTGGGCGCGCCGCGGCCAATGGGGGGCGGGCGCGCGGGCGCGCGGGCAGGGGGCGGGGCGCTTCGCGGCGGCGGGCGCAGTCTGAGGATGGCCGCGGCCGCGGCCGGTGGAGCCCCGGGCCCAGCCCCCGGCTCCGCCAGGCCCCCGCCTCCCGCTGCGCCGACTTCGGCCGCTCGGGCCCCGCCGCAGGCGCTGCGGAGGCGCGGGGACTCGCGGCGCCGCCAGGCCGCGCTCTTCTTCCTCAACAACATCTCCCTGGACGGGCGGCCTCCGAGCCTGGGCCCGGGCGGAGAGAAACCCCCACCGCCGCCCGCCGAGGCCCGCGAACCGCCAGCGCCGCCGCCGCCGGAGCCCCCCGCCGGCCTGCCCGGGCTGCCCGCCAGGACCCCCGCGCCCCAGGGCCTGCTCAGCCCCACGCAGGCGCCCACAGGCCTCGGCCTGGACGGGCAGCGCCAGAGGTGAGTGGGGGCCCAGCCAGGTCAGCCCAGGACGCTGGGTAGAGGGACCGGGACGGGGACGGGGGCGGGGTCAGCCCAGGACCAGGGGTCAGGATTACTTGGGGCCTCATCAGCCCAGGACAAGGGGGTCAGGTGACCTGGGGCCTTGTCCACCCTGGACACAGGGGTCAACGTCACCTGGGGCCTCATCAACCCAGGACACAAGGGTCAGGGTCAACCTGGGGCCTCATCAGGCCAGGACAAAGGGGTTGGGTTCACCTGGGGCCTTGTCTGCCCTGGACACAGAGGTTCAGGTGACCTGAGCCCGCATCAAGCCAGGACACAGGCGTCAAGCCACCTGGTGCCTCATCAACCCAGGCCACAGGGTCAACCTGGGGCCTCATCAGGCCAGGACAAGGGGGTCAGGTGACCTAGGGCCTTGTCAGCCCTGGACAGAGGCCAGGACAAAGGGGTTGGGTTCACCTGGGGCCTTGTCAGCCCTGGACAGAGGTTCAGGTGACCTGAGCCCCTGTCAACCCAGGACACAGGGGTCAGGGTCAGCCTGGGTCCTCAGGCCAGGACAAAGGGTCAGGTGACCTGGGCCCTCATCAGCCCAGGACACAGGGGTTGGGTTCACCTGGGGCCTTTTCAGTCCTGGATACAGAACTGGGGGTTCCTGGGCTCAATGAGGGTTTCCTCAGCCCCCACACATGTAGGGTTCATTGTCCCCTGAATTCTCTCAGCCCCTGGATATGGGGTCTGGGGCTCCATGTTGTCAGCCCTCTGAAATGGGTTTTAGGGTTCACTCAGCCCTTATTACCCCTGAGACCCTCAGCCCTGTGGGCTCTGGACATGCTCCCACCCCCATCCACTGGCACCAGTGCCCAGGACACAGGGACACATGGAAAGCCCTGTGCATCTCCTTGAATTCTCTGAACCGGGCCACACCCTCCGTGCCCACCTCCTCAGATGCAGCAAGTGGGCCGGGGTCCTCCTGGCACTGTCACTGACACCTGTTCCTAGAGTCTCCTCAGACCTCCCGTCCCACAGCCACTGGTCTCTGGCACCTTCTACCTGTCATTTCCCTGCTGATCCCCGCTCTACCCCCCATCACTCTCAGCTCGGTACCCTTGGGCCCGTCACACCTTGGGTTTGCCATTGCTCCGCCTGCCTTAATTCCATTTCTGGGAACTACCTCAGCCCATCCCAGGGTAACCCCAACCATGAGCCCTGCCTGTCCAGCGTGTGCCCCCTGCCCAGATGGCCCCTCGCTGCCCGACACCCTGTGTCCTTCTCCCAGAGACCATAGGCCCTGGGTGACCCTGCCTCCTGCGCCCCGGGGCTGTCCCACCCCACCCCCGCAGCCCTCACCTCCGGGAGTGACTGTAGGCTCTCAGCCTAGGACTGGCTGCTTGTTGCGGTTCCTTTTCAAAGGAAGCCACTGTCCACAGGTCCAAGTGCCTGCTGGGCCGCTGTTCCCAGAGGCAGCCCCTGCAGGTGTGCACTGAAGGGGGCTGACACAGAGCTCTTGGGTCAAGGCTGGCATGGCCTCCTTGGTTACCTAGAGGTCATCAGAGTCGCCCCACACCCCTGGCCTTCAGGCAGGTTGAGGCATTGGGTTCCTCTAAGGTCTTTGGTTGGGGAAGTTTGGGCCCAGAACACAGCACTCTGTCCTCAAAGACGATGATGTCACATGCAGGTTGCATCACACGCAGGTCGCAGAGCACTCCATCCTTGGAAGTGTTCCTAGCCGTAGCCAGGCTGAGCACGCCTGCAGACCCAGACCTGTCCACAAGATGTCCCCCCACGGACATGCCTGGCCACTGCTCCAGGGAGGGTCAGAGGGTGATTGGAGCAGAGGGATGATTTGCCCAAATGTGGCAGCCAGGCCCCATGCACTTGGCATGGCCGGCTCCTTCGGGAAAGCGGGAGAGATGGAACTACGTGGCGACTCTCCAGGGCGGGGGGGCAAGGCCCCAAGGTGTGGGCTCCATGGGAAGTGGGCTCACCCCAGCGGGCCGAGCTCTGCAGGTGTGCTGGGCTTTTCCCTAACCCTGGGCCCTGCTGTTTGACATGGAAGCAGCTTTCTCCCTCAGTCCTGCATGTGAGTGTCCAGAACCGGATGGTGACGCCAGGCGGACCGGGTGCTGTCGTAGGCCCTCCTTCCACAGAGTTCATGCACCTCTGTGTGCACCAGGCCTGGCATGGAGTGGAGCCCACTCCAGTGGAGGGAGGCAGGGCAGGGCGATGCTGCGGGGAAGTGCCCGTAACTGAGAAGGCACCCCCTGCAGGCCCAGAGCCTCCGTGGTGACAGTCCTGAGTGCAGCATGCTCACTGCCCTGTGGGATCCTAGAGGGTGCGCTGTGGCTGGCATCCCTGGCACAGGATGGGACGCGGCATGGGCTGGGTGCCTGGGGTCCTCCTGCCGTACCCACCATGGGCCCGAGCGCCCCCACCCCTTGCCTCACCCAGGGCTGTCTCCTCCCTTCCCTCCTCCTCGGCCCCCACGTCCCTGTTCAGGTCTTTCCTGAACCCCACGCTGTTCCTGGTGGGGAGGCATCCCTCTTGGGGCTCTGCTGCCAAGTTCGTGGTGCTGACCTTGGGTCCGAGGGCCGTGGCCCCTCCCCTGATAGGCAGCCCCCAGTGTGAGGACATCCATTTCTCCTTGTGTTCCCTGGGCCTGGCTGCTGGGCGAGGGAAGTGTGGCTGCCCCAGCAAAAGGGGCTGCTAGCTCCTGGCTCAAGAGTTCTAGGATGAGTTGGTTTCAGGAAATGGAGAGAATTCTGAAAGTCCTGAAGATGGCCCTGATGTTGGTCTCATGCGTGTGGTGGTTTGACCTGGGCTCTGGGAAAAGACTTGGCTTGGAATCCCAGCTGCACTGTTCAGTACCTCTGTGACCTTGAACAGGTGACACTGCTCTCCGAGCCTCTCCGAGCCTCAATCTCCTCTGAGAATCAGGTTCACACTAAGCACGGCCTTCCTGAGGTCAGAGGTCAGATGCGTGCCCAGGGCTCGGTGAAGTATGTGGCAGGAGTCAGTGTGAGGTGAGCAGAGCCTCTTTTTTTTTGAAACAGGGTCTCTCTGTCTCCCAAGCAGGAGTGCAGTGGCACAATCACAGCTCACTGCAGCTTCTACCTCCTGGGCTCGAGTTATCCTCCTGCCTCAGCCTCCAAGTAGCTGGAACTATAGGCGCACACCACCACACCCTGCTAAGTTTTTATTTTAGCAGAGATGCGGTGTCACTATATTGTCTAGGCTGGTCTTAAACTCTGGCTCAAGTGATCCGTCTTAGCCTCCCAAGTGCTGGGATTTCAGGTGGGAGCCACCACACCCAGCCAAATGGAGCCTCCTGTTACAACAGTGCTGCTCAGGGAACAGTCACATCTCAGTCCCTAATAGTTATTCTTTCCCAGGGAGGCTCAGCCTGGTGTGGCACTTTGTGTTGAGCCAGTGAGTGAATCGTTAGAATCCTTGTTTTCCTCACAGAACTTCCAATCAGGTTTATTTTCACTTTTAACATTGCCATTGCCTAATGTCCAAAAGCAAGCAGGATCTCTGGGCCTCCCCAGCTGAGTTTGAGCAGGTGCCGGGGTGCTCCACCTGCAGTCTCCTCCCCACTGACCCCTGCCCCAAACCCGGTGGCTCACAGCACCAGCGTGGCCTCTCCCAGCTCTGGAGGCCAGAAGCCCAACCTCAAGGTGTGGACAGGCCCACGCTCCCTCTGCAGGCTCCAGGGAGGATCCTTCCTGCCTCCTCCTACTTCTGGTGGCTCCAGGCGCTCCTGGGCTTGTGGCTCCATTTTCTGCCTCCGCCTCCGCCTCCGCGCCTCACTGTTCCTACGTGTCCGTGTCTCCCCGTGGTGATTTCCTCACAGGGACACCAGTCGTTGGATTAGGACTTACCCCGTGACATCTTAACTTCATGACGTCTGCTAAGACCCTCTTTCCATCCGAGGTCCCATTCACAGATACTGGGGTTAGGACTTCACCCTCTCTTGGGGGCGATACAGTTTAACCCACAACAGCCCTTGGTGAGTGTCACAGCGTTAATGAGGTGGGAGTGGCATCCCCTCAAGCAAACAAGTTTCCCCGAATTGCGGACAGATGTGGCCCAGCAAAGAGCCAACATGCAGCCATCAGCAAGCAGAGCCCCCAGTTCTGGAGGGTGTGTGCCGAGATGCATCTGGGGAAAGGCCTGGGCCTGGGGCTGGGCTGCAGCTGTGGGACAGGCTGCTGTCTGGGCCAGGAGCCACTCAGCATTGCCAAGCTGCTGTCCAAGTTAAACCAATTTCAGCCTGGCATCTGGCGCCTTGTTTACAAGCCTGATTTGGGGGTTTCTTGCTCTCCAGCTGGCAAGCAGCTGACAGTGGTCAGCTGAGGCCAGAGCCTGGGGGCCCATCTCCCATTGCAGCCCAGAGGCCACGCGACACCTCCCACTCCGCCCGCCCCGGACCCCACATGGATGCTTTCTCTGGGTGAGGCAGCAGGGAGTGCTGGACTTGGGTGTTTTTGCTTCACCTGGGACTTGATGAGACAGGGCACCCGAGACCAGCCACGCATTCAACAGCTGTGCCCCAGGGTCCATGGCATGCCAGGTGCCCAGGCCAGGGGATGGGGCTGGGGGTGGTCAGACAAGACCATTGCCCACACTTGGAGCTGGGAGCAGCCGAACAAAACCACTGCCCGCACCTTCCCGGCGAGGGAGGGCTCCAGTCTCCCCAGTGCTGGAGCGGGCACGCCATGGGACAGAAGCGCAGTCATTCGGCAGAGGCTCCCAGCTATCCTCACGTTGTCAGACCTACTGTCAAGGTCATTTCAACGGCCCCTTCGCCCAGCCGGGCCTCCTGAGTTCCCTCTGAGCCTCACAGAGGCTCCTCCACACAGCTTTGGGTTTCTAATGGGGATGGGGTCTTCAGGCCTCAGTCTCTTCTGGGCATTTATTCCGTTACAAAGGAAAGGAAATGTACCGAACACTGGAAACAGTGTTTAATAAATAGCCGATTTCTCTTCCTGTCTGTGAGCGTGACTTTGGGTGGAGGCGTTGGTGGCCCGCCGTTTCGCGCTGAGAGTGAGGTGTGTCCGCAGATCTGGAGGGCAGCCTTCCTGCCGCCCCAACCCCCAACCCCTTCTTCCCAAAAGTCAGATGGAGGCAGCTTCGCGCACGTCGCTGCCGTGTGGGGGGAACCACGAGTCGGCGCTGCCGGTCTAACTCTGCCATGGCTGGGCAGGAGCGGGGCCTCCTGGGACTCAGCAGAACTCGCATTTGCCCCAGTGTGTGGGGCGTGGGGTGTGGGGTGTGGGCCTTGCTGAGGGCCTTGTTCTTTCTGCTTTGCTCGCTTGTTCCTGGCATGTTTTGGATGGAGGGGTCCGGTGCATGCAGGATGAGTGAAGCACATGGAACGTGTGCCTGGGCACACCCCCTGTAGCCACTCCCCTGCTGAGACACAGGCCAGCCGCCACTGCCTGGTGCCCCTCCTCAGCCCCTCGCCCACACTGAGACAGTGACCTGTGTCACTATGTGACGAGCCTCTCAACCCGCGTGGCGTCTGTGTGCACGTGCAGCCATGCTGTGCATGCCGTCCCCTGATCGTGCGTGTCCTGCCTCCTGCTGACTGGCATGTGTGCTGCTCCCAGCCAGGTGTGAGGTGGTGCATGTGTACATGCGTGATCCTCTCTGTGTCTGCCAGACACACGGACACCTCTCTGTGGAGCCCGGGGCGAGCAGGGGTCCGTCTCATGGGTTCCCAGCCCATCCTCCAGAGGGGCCAAGCAATGGACGCTGGCCTGGGTCCCCTCTGCACATGCCAGTGCCCGTCCCGCTAGCAGCAGCACCCTGCTGTGGTGACACATGCAGTTGTGACAGCCTGGTTCTGGAAGGGAAGCACCTCCCTCGTACTCCCTCAGCGCCAGCTCCCGTGGAGGCAGAGGGGAAGGGAAGGCCAAAGCGGCGTCCTCCCCACTTGGCCGCCCTGCCCTGCACCCATGGGCAGGCACCTCCTTCAGCATTATCAGAGTCTTCTGGACTCAAACCAAAAAACGTGACCTGCAACAGGGCCAGGTTCAGAAAATGAACCCCTGAGAAACAGTGGAGAGCAGCCGCCGGGTACAGACCCCGCCATCCACACGGGCTCAGGCCCCCACTCTGTTTCTTACCAGCCATGTCATCTCGGGCAAGTTGCTAAACACCTCTGTGCCTCAGTTTACCCACCCGTGAAATGAGGGTCAGAATGCTGCCTCCCTCCTAGAACTGTGCAGATCTAGTTTACTAATAAGATGCTTACAAAGAAGAAAGGAGAAGGAAATCACAGAGAAAAATCTGCAGAAGAACCCGCTGGGAACAGATTTTAAAGCGTGGTAGAGAGAAACCCATCGTTCCTGCAGCGACCAGAAAATCATGGAGGAGCTGCCGGCAGCAGCGTCAGCCTCCCCCTGCAGCTCCTCTGCATCCTGGGCCAGAGGCTCCAATGGTACTGCCAGGCAGGCTGCCACGGGGCCCCTGGCTTCTGCTGGGGCCCTCACGGGCCTCCAAATGAGGTCCCAGGCATGCAAATACCCAGGCATCCCCTGGTAATTACCCGTGGGAAGGAGCTTCCAGAAAGACACACAGGCCGGTCCTCAGGGCCTCCAGGCCCAGCCTTGTAGGGCAGGACACACGAACACCTATCTGGGGACAGTCCCCAAATCTCCTCCTTCACCGGCTTCTTTCCCCAGTACGGTCCCTGCCCATCCAGCCTCCGCTGGGCTCTTCTTGGGGCAGCCTGCCCGCCCTTACCCATCACAGGCCAGCACTCACTCACCTGGGCTTCTCGGGACAGCCAGCATCTGCCACACACACCCCCTCAGCATACAACTGGGTGCTGTGCCCCTCCGCTGCCCTCAGAGCCTGCTGCCTGCCCTAGCTCCTCCTTCCCCACCCACCCTACTCTCCAGGCCAGCCCACTGCATCCCCAGCCCCTCCTGGTCCCATCGCCCAAGTGCTCTCTTCTGGCCAGCTGCTCACCCACCTGCAGCCATCCGGCTGGTCCCCTGCCCCTACCTCCAGCTGGGACTGGGCGGGTGCACAGCTGTGTCTGGTGATGGGGCCAGTGTGAGGCACCAGGCGTTTTACTGGATTTTCTGTTTTCAATCCTAGCTTGTTTTCAACAAGCTCTTGTTGCCTTTGCCTTTTAAAAAATTTTAATTACATCTTAAGTTCCTGACTTCAAACTGTACTTGGTACCCCTACAACCACGTTCTTTTTCACTTTCAGTACAGTATCCAACAAATTACAGGAGCTGTTTCCCACTTTGTTATAAATACGGTGGCTCACGCCTGTCATCCTGGCACTGGGAGGCCGAGGCCTGTGGATCATTTGAGGCTCGAGACCAGCCTGGCCAACACGTTGAAACCCCGTCTCTACTTAAAATACAAAAATTAGCCAGGAGTGGTGGCAGGCACCTGTAATCCCAGTTATTTGGGAAGCTGAGGAGGGAGGACCGCTTGAACCTGGGAGGTGGAGGTTGCAGTGAGCCAAGATCAAGCCCCTGCACTCCAGCTTGGATGACAGAATAAGACTCGGTCTCAAAAAAAAAGATAGGCTTTGTGTGAGATGACTTTGCCCAGCTGCAGGCAAGTGCAAGTGTTCTGAGCCTGCTGAGTTTGGGCTGAGCTGTGATGCCCGTAGGTAGGTGTATTAAGTTAACTTGCGACTCTGTATTTTCTGCTTAGGGTAGTTTTATCAAGACCTGACCCCGGCTGGGCACGGTGGCTCACACCTGTTATCCCAGCACTTTAAGAGGCCAAGGCGGGCAGATCACTTGAGGTCAGGAGTTTAAGACCAGCCTGGCCAACATGGTGAAACCCCATCTCTACCAAAAATACAAAAATTAGCTGGGCGTGGTGACAGGCACCTGTACTCTCAGCTGCTTGGGAGGCTGAGGCAGGAGAATCGCTTGAACCTGGGAGGTGGAGGTTGCAGTGAGCTGAGATCGCACCACTGCACTCCAGCCTGGGCAACAAAGCGAGACTCTGTCGTAAAAAAAAAAAAAAAAGGACCCGACCCCATAATCAGTCCAGCATTTGGTTTTTTTTTTAAAAAAAAGGCCCGGGCGCGGTGGCTCACGCCTGTAATCCCAACACTTTGGGAGGCCAAGGCGGACGGATCACGAGGTCAGGAGATTAAGACCATCCTGGCTAACATGGCGAAACCCTGTCTCTACTAAAAATACAAAACAATTAGCTGGGCGTGGTGGTGGGAGCCTGTAGTCCCAGCTACTCGGGAGGCTGAGGCAGGAGAATCGCTTGAACCTGGGAGGCGGAGGTTGCAGTGAGCCAAGATGGCACCCACTGCACTCCAGCCTGGGCAACAGAATGAGACTCCATCTCAAAAAATAAATAAATAAAATAAAACATGGTGGCTCACGCCTGTAATCCCAGCCCTTTGGGAGGCCGAGGCTGGCGGATCATCTGAGGTCGGGAGTTCAAGACCAGCCTGGCCAACATGGTGAAACCCCATCCCTACTAAAAAATACAAAAAACTTAGTCGGGCGTGGTGGCGGGCACCTGTAATCCCAGCTACTCGGGAGGCTGAAGAGGAAGGATTGCTTGAACCCAGGAGGCGGAGCTTGCAGTGAGCCGAGATGGCGCCCCTGCACTCCAGCCTGGGCAACAGAGCGAGACTCCATCTCAAAAAAAAAGAAAAAAAATGACAGCATCAGTGTTGGCGTCAAGGTGACAGCCTTGGTACCAACCAGGACTACACTGGCTGTGTGACTTGAGCAAGGGCAGGCCTCTCTGTGCCACTTGTCGAGTGGGTGTGGCTGTCACTGCCCCTACTGTGCGCCGTCGAGTGTTGGTGAGGTGGTGACTGTGGCACTCTCGCTGGCACAGGCAGCACCCACTGTGGGACTGTGGCTGTGCCCAACCCGGCGCCTTGGGACAAACACTGGCTCTCGGTGGGAGGCTCCTGGCGAGGGCATGGTGTGGGGACCTGGATTCCAGGCCAGCTCCACCAGAGAGGGGGCCTGAGCGCACCAGGCCTTGTGTGTAAGCCGGGGTCCTGCTGGGGGAAGGCCCGTGGGACCCTGAGGATGGCGCTGGCCTGGCACCTGGAGGGCTCCCAGAAGTGACCCCCAGCAGTACACCTGCCCTTGCCCAGGAGTCCAGATTGGCTCACACTTAATAAAAAGGCTACTGTTGACACGCTGAGAACGCCCCATGCCAAGCCCAGGGGCCAAGTTGCTCCATTTAATAAACCACACAGCACCCCACAGAGGGCCGCATCACTACCGCCATCACCACTGTCGTCATCACCACCATCACCGCCATCACTGCCGCCATCACCACCATCATCACCATCACCACCACCACTACCACTGTCATCACCGCCATCACCACCACCACCGCCATCACCACCGTCACCGCCATCACTGCCGCCATCACCACCGTCATCACCATCACCACCGCCACTGTCACCACCACTGTCACCACCACCATCACCACTGTCATCACCACCGTCACTGCCATCACTGCCACTATCACCACCATCATCACCATCACCACTGCCACTGTCACCACCACTGTCACCACCACCACCAACCGCTCCCCTCTGGGGGCCAACAGCCCTGCAGGGCAGGCAGGCTCCTCAGATGTGCCATACCACGTCGCCCCATCATTGTCATTGCAATTGGAGTGGTTTTCCAATACTGCAACACTGCATCAACTGGCATTGGACCTTATCTCCTAAGCTATGTTTTTGGAATGCCTTGGTGCCCAGGTACACGTGTTCATGGCTCCCAGTATAAGGGAGAGAACAAAGCTTTGGAGTCGCCGACAGACCCGGGTTCAAGACAGCTCTGTGCTTGGAGTTGCGTGGCCCTGAGAGTTACTGAACCACATCATGTCTCCACATCAGGATGGCCTTACTTGGTCCTGAGGGTCGAGGGTCTGAGGAGCAGTGGGCATTGTGTCCTGAGGGGGTCTTCAGGGAAGTGTGTTGTACAGTCATTCAGCCAACAAATATCTGCCTGCATGTTTCACTTATGGGAAACACCTGGGAGGCTCCTGGCAGGAGGGCAGGCACTGAGGACAGCAGTGAACGGGGACAGACCCTGTCCCATCCATGGGGCCGGCACTCTGGAAGGGGAGGCAGACGCAGGTGGGTGGTAAGGCGGGGACACCTCCTTGCTGTAGTGACCAGTGCCGTGAACAGGTCACAGAATGGCGCGATCCAGGCAGCCTCCCTCGGGGCCGCCTCCCTCGGGGCCGCCTGTGAGCCAAACAGTTCCGAAAGAGGTGGCCACCGGAAGAGCAGGAACACAATGTTCCAGACTGAGGAGGAGCCCCCGTGACGGCGCTGAGGTGGGAGGGTGTGGCTGATGCAGGGAGCTGCGAGCCACGGGAAGGTGGCCTGAAAGCAAGGGCTGCCCAGTGCCCACCCCGCCTGCCTGCGCCCTGGTGCCCCGATGCCAAGTTGTGCTTCAGGGAGGGGCAGGTAGCGCCAGCCTCAGGC